>NC_059273.1:14410589-14415589 GCF_017591435.1 Portunus trituberculatus
CAAAGAGTCATAATGCTTTCATGTGTATGTCAGTACCTTATTGTTCTGGAAACATGTCATTCACACTTGGTCATCGCCCTTGCCTAATGTACAAGTCAGTGTCGCATTAGTTGTGTTTCATTATTCAATCTGGTCTGCCTTTACTCGGCTCCTGTGTGAGTCACCTGCTGAGGTCTAGAATAACAATACATGTCTCAGTTTGGCGAGCGAACACTTTCACTTAAGCATTAAGTAATAAAAAGGATTAAATTTGATAATTAGAGAGGACTATGGTGAGAGGAAGGGACATGGCAAAGATAGCAGATGTAGTATATATACGTTACACAGACACGGTTGTGTTCTCACAAAAGCTGTATCGGCTTTGAACCTTGAGAGAAAAAATGTGAATTGTGACGAGAGGAAAGCGCCATATTTAAAACACAACGAAAGAAAGTGAACAAAAAAAAAAAACACTCGCAAACTGTGAAATAAATTCTAATATTCAAAGCTTTCCGAATGAATTTATAATATCGAGGAAAACAAGAACGCTTGTCTGTATTACTGATCGGAATGAAGAAACTTTGTCTGTCACCACTACTGACTGAAACATGCGAGCTCTGCGTCTGGCACGAGTGTAGTGAGAGAGAGGATGTCGTCGTGCCTAGGGCTGGTCATTCGTCAGTCACGTGACTGTACAGTGCGAGGCCACGAGCTCTGCGACATGGGGCAAGAATAGACACTTAGTGCAAGAGCCAAAAGACTTAGATGAGGTGGCTGTACTTGGGAACGTGTGAAGCCGGAGTGCTGGAGCTGCAGCCTGTACAGTGCGGAGGACCTGAGGCCCTGCGCTCCTGGAGGTGCGTGGTGAGGGGAGAGAACACCAAGAATCTCTCGCTGCCGGTGCTGGGAGGAGACCGAGGCCAACCCCACATTCCTACCTCATCCGCAAAGGACACATGATGGTTGGCTTTGGTTGCTCCATCATCACCATTTGCTCCTTGCTGCGGCCCGGCGGCTCCTTCATCCTTGGGCCACAGACGAGACTGAATTTTGCCCCAAGTGTTCATGCCGGAGAACAGTCCTGTCACGTCAGCGAGAAGGCCGGGCCCGCCCCCTTCCTTCTGCTTCGGCACCATCACGCCGCCCTGCTGTAGCGGAGGGCCCGGCCACCACTCAGGGCCGGACGGGGGCGGCCCGCCTGGTTTGTGGTCGCCCCTGATGGAGAGCGGGCTGGGCGGGACCTGACCCGGGATGACCACCGTCTGGCCATGCGGGTCAGGGAGGGTCGCGGCGCCGCCCTCGCCACTGCCCTTCACCGGGGCACTCTGGCTAGAGCCCACGGAGCTCTTGCGTTGCTGGTGGCGGTTGTAGTAGTAGAAGTAGTTGTCGGGGCGAGGGTGGTACTGCAAGCGGTCCCCTGGTACGGAGGAGCGGCGAGAGCGACGGGTCCTCTCCCTCCTGATGGCGATGGCGCCGTGGCCCATGCCATAGCGACCCATTCTGCAGAGGTGGTACTCGCGGCTGCTGCTCCCTAGAGGCTACTGGACGTCTTGCTGCACCGCCATGACTCGAGTGCGGGAGGAGGGACACTCGCTGCCACCTCACGCCTCCCGGAGGACTCTGTCATGGTTGGTGTTTTCAGATGACACTTGTTTTTGTGTTCTCGCTTTACTGTTGTGGTGCAGTCCTGTGGCGAAGGAACACCCGCACGGCACTTCTCCGTATTGGCAGGCGCAGTAACGAGGCGCTGCAGGTGTCATGTCACAGGTTACGTACAAGGCTCGCCGTGGCCGCGTCAGGTGTTGTGGCTTGTTAGTGTCGGCAAAGACGTTTATATTCTGCTCAGGAAGTTTTTTTTTTTTTTTCCTTAAGGTGACAAACTATATGAAATACTGGAAGGTGTCAAAAGTTATTTTCCAGAGATATGAAAGGTGGGTTTATGCGGATGAATCAAGATGGATGAACGATAGGTGGATGAGGAGACGCGCACTGCCAGACCGTAGAGGAGAGCACTGAGTGGCGGCGAGTGTGAGTGAAGGGCGCTGCTGGATTAGGTCAGGGCTGGTGTTAAGTGGAGTGAGGCGAGAGGTGAGTGGAGGAGGTGAATGAGTGGTGAGTGAAGCGAGGGGAGGTGGGGTGAGGGGAAGGGTGAGGTAAGGGGAAAACAGGTGGAGCAAGATGGCGGGCTGGATGGAGGAAGATGAAAGATGGTGTGTGTGTGTGTGTGTGTGTGTGTGTGTGTGTGTGTGTGTGTGTGTGTCCACCTGTGTGTGTAGAGTCAGTATCGTACACAGAACCTTCCCCAACAAGCGAGTCTCTCTGAACTACACGCAAACATTGGTTCTCGTGCCTTAAATCTTGCCTTCCCCTGGTCCTTCCTTCCCCTTCCTTCCCTCCCCTTACCTTCCCTCTCCTCCCTTCCTCCCCTACCTTTCCACCCTCCGTCCCTCCCTTATCCCTTCACCTCTGACGTCACGTTTCCAAGGTCACCGCAACGCGTATATAAAACCCATTATCCTCAACCAGTCACGTTGTCTTACGGTGTCCCTCATCTTTTTTATCATCGTTTATATTTGTGGAAGTAAATTGAAGATACGTGTGTGGAGGACAGAGGGACACTTCGACTTGCCAGGTGTCAATAACAAGCCAGGTTGACGAGGTATCCAGTTCACAGGCATCACAGGTACCTCGTCAGCGTCATCGTCAGGTGCGCCTCTTTATGCTCTCGCCCACATTGCCTGGGGCTAATTCTCAGTCTTTTCGCTGTATTAGTGATGAGCGTAATTAACAAATTTTTTCTCCAACAGTGTTATTAGTGTCGAGGATGCGAGCTGGTCGACGTAATTAAAAGGTACTGCGTTTTAAAGCTTCTCAGGGAACGCTGCTGTGTACCAAGCGGCGTTTATAGTTCGTGAGGTCATCATGGTCAGTTTTGAGCGTGATGAGGCTTCCTGTGTCGTATCAGGGGCGTTTAGAGTTTATACGGACGTCATGCTCAGGCTTGCTCTTATTTGGGCGTAATTGAGGCTTTCGACAATATATTGGGGCTGAGTGATGATGTGCCTGAACTGGCCTGGTGGGCGCGGGCTTGACACCCTTCTCTCCCCTCAGTAGAGCGTCAATATATCAGCCACAAGTGCTGCTGGTGTGCAGATGGGAGTGTCGCCGCCGCCCACACACCCGCACGCGGCACGCCGGTAATTGGAGGCTGTCCACGGCACGGATATAATTCGAGAGTTCTGATGGCACGGCAACAACCTGCAGATCGCGTCGCAGCGGCTCCGGCCTGAGGGGCGCGAGGCACGGCACTGACTAAGACTATCGATGGCATGACCGTAATTAGAGATTTGCTGATGGCTGACTCAAAGGTCTGAGCGAGGCAGGTAGTGAGGCAGTTATTTGAGTACCAAGGAGGCATAACAATAACCTGGCGGTCTTAGTGGTGACAAGACTTAGTATTAAGTTAGCCAGGCCAGTGTACCATAGAGACACGGAGACGTGCTGAAGACGTAAAAAAGACACGTTTCTAGACAGGCGCGCCGTCTGCAGCGCCGCGAGGCTTCCCTCACGAGGTCACGAGGTCAGGCGGGTTTCACATACAACACTTCGATCAGTGGAGATGCAGGTCAACCGCCCCGCGTGCAGACACACAGGCGCTCAGGGGGTGCTCTCCCTTCCCCCCACGACAACACAGCCCCACGCCACCCTCACCTTCCCCACGCCAACGCAACCCACGTCATTCTCCCGGAAACCGCCCAGCTGCATTATTTGCATGTTGTGGAGGAATAATCACAAGAAGGAAGGGTAACAAGGAAGTGGAAGAGGAGAAGGAGGAATAGGAGGAGAAAAAGGAGGAGAAGGAGGAAGAGGACGAGTCACGAGAGACCCGGCCGTCACGTTCTTGGCGTCGCATCGCTACATCACGCGGCGTCAGTAATTTTGTGGCACACCGTTGCTGTTTCTTACCAAACCCTCGAGACGAAGAATTACAAAGGATACAAATCTTCCCATCCATGACTCGCTTCTTGAACGGCAGCGTGACTGTTTACTTTGAGCAGCAGCAGGAGCAGCAGGAGGAGCGGAGGGGGAACAGTCGTATTAGCATTTATATTCTCGACCTTAAGGACATTCTGCCGTGCCTTCATGTATGTGTAATCACGCTGAGGGTAAGAAGGCGAAAAAGAACACAGGGTGGGGTGGAGGAGGAGGGCGTTGTGCAAGACGAGGTGGCCGTGAGTGGCGTGTTAAGGGCCATGCAAGGGAGGGAGAGCTTGGTCCTTTACAGTGTTATAAAAGAAGGGAGAGGAGGAGCAGAAGGGAGAGGAGGGAGCAGAAGGGAGAGGAAAAGACCAGGGGAGGGGTTAAGGGGTTGGAATGAGATATTTTATAGGCCGGGGAAAGCTTGGGTGAGGTTGTGGGCTGCAGAGGAAGAGGGAAGGAAGAGAAACATGAGGAGGAGAGAGTGGGGACTTGAGTGAAGTTAGGGGCTGCAGTGAAAGGGGGAAGAAAAAGGAATACGAGAGACAACATAAATAGCTTGAGTGAATTATGAGGCAGTAATAAAAGGAAAAAAAATGAGTATGAAATAGAGGATAATGGAGAAAAGTTGAAGAGAGGTGTGGTGTTGCTGGGAAAGAGATGAGGAATGTATGAGATCTCGGAGAAAGAAGCTCGAGTGAATCGGATGTCGAAGAGGGAAGATGGAAGTGGAATATAAAAGAAGGAATCAGTAAAAGCCTTGGATGACCAGACACGCAGCAGACGCTGACGAGGCACTTGGCCCCATTCCTCGTTTTCTATTCCTAGTACTTGGTTGCTGGTAGTAGGGCGACAGGGCTACCTAGCAATGAACTGACTGGGGAGAGAGGGAGCGGGTGGGAGAGCGGAATGGGGAAAAGAGACGTGAAAGGGGGAGCGGCGTGCCCCTTTTAAGGACGTCAGCACGAACTCAGCGGCTCACCGGACACGCGAAGTTGCTACCAGTGGAACGCACCACCACCACGGCCTTGATTATGATGGGA
>NC_059273.1:14420589-14465589 GCF_017591435.1 Portunus trituberculatus
TTGTTTCTTCAGTCATTAGTTTAACTCCTTCAGTACTGGGACACATTTTTACTATGAATTTTTGGTATGATTAGACGATTTTATTGGTATTAGGAAGGGTCTATAGAGGTCAGAAGATTAATGGTCAGAGTCTTTACTATTTTAATCATCACATCGATAAATAGTAAGCAGATTGAATATGGAAACGCGTCATGGTACAGACAAGTTACTGAGTCAAGTGAAGGAGTATTAGAGTCTTTTCATTTACTTAGAACTTTTTAAATCTAATTCTTTCTCTTCAGTTTCTACGTGAGTTTCTGAATAGTGTTAAATACTGAAGAGGTTAAGTTTACAGATGAGCTACTGAGTCAAGTGAAGGAGTGTAAGAGTCTTTTCCTTTACATAGAGATTTATTTTAATACAATTCTCTCTTTTCAGCTTCTACGTGAGTTTCTGAACACTGTCAAGTTCTGAAAGGGTTAAGTTTACAGACGAGTTACTGAGTCAAGTGAAGGAGTGTTAGAGTCTTTTTCATTTACTTAGAGCTTTTTTATACCTTTCTATCTCTCTTAAGTTTCTACGTAATTTTCTGAATAGTGTCAAGTTCTGAAGGGGTTAAGTTTACAAACGAGTTACTGAATCAAATGAAGGAACGTTAGAGTCTCTTTCATTTACTTTATAATACCTTTCTATCTCTTCAGTTTATACGTTTCTGAAAAGTGGCGAGGAGTATCAAAGTGTGTCTGTTTTATTCGTCAGCTGCTCTTTTTCTTAATCGGTGAGTCAGTTCATATTCAAGTTATTTCATCAGGCGAGGGAGTATCAGCATGTTGTTCTTTTCCTTTCTTTGGGCTTCAGGATAGTTTTGGTGTTTTTTTCTCCATCTGATTTTAAAAAGGGTTAGAATAGTTTGTGATATTGTTAAGATTGATTATCCTGTACATTGTGATCAATAAACTCTGTTTATTTATCTATCTTATGTATATATTTTCAGTTATCGAGTTTTTTTTCTTTTTTTTTTATTAGTTTTTATAAAGGATTAGAATTGTTTTCGATATTAAGGCTCATATTCCCGCAAAAATTGTGCTTCATCTTCGATATTTTAATAAGGTTCATTTTAAAATTGCACGAATTTTTAAGGGTGATTTTACGGTTTCAGAGGCAAACTGACATGATTTCCGCATTATTAACTGGAGGAACACTTGAAAACCCAGCTTATCATCTCTGTGGCCTTGGAAAACAGTCGTGGTGAGAGCTGAGTGTTACTGAATACGTGCGTATGATTGGTATTCCTGTATTATGGTAAAAAAACACTAAAAAATATCTATCAATGTATTTTCAGTCATCGAGCTTTCGTTTTCTTTTTTCAATCTGTACGTAAGGTCAAGTTCTCCCTTTCTTTACTTAGGGGTCAGTTTACAGGTGAGCTATCGAATCAGGTGAAGGTTGGGACTCCGCCTCTCTACACCCAAAGAAAACGTGATAATCGATCGCTTTGTTCTGCTTCGTGAGGGTGGAAAAAAAAAAAAAATATATCCCCAATCTTAAACAAATGGAAAACCACGAGATATGAACGTAAATAAAAGGGAAAAAAATACGAAAATGAATAGAAATGGTGGGATATGTTGCACAGGGTAGGAAGGAAAATATTATTGTGATTTGTGAGTTTGGGAAGGTAAGTGGTATTGTTGGCATTTCTCTGTCTTATCTACTGTCTCTCTCTCTCTCTCTCTCTCTCTCTGGCTCTCTCTCTCTCTCTCTCTCTCTGGCTCTCTCTCTCTCTCTCTCTCTCTCTCTCTCTCTCTCTCTCTCTCTCTCTCTCTCTCTCTCTCTCTCTCTCTCTCTCTCTCTCTCTCTCTCTCTCTCTCTCTTGTTCGTGTTGCGTGGATATACACACACACACACACACACACACACACACACACACACACACACACACACACACACACACACACACACACACACACACACACACACACACACACACACACACACACACACCGCGTAGTGTAGTGGTTAGCACGCTCGACTCACAATCGAGAGGACCGGGTTCGAATCCCGGCGCGGCGAGGCAAATGGGCAAGCCTCTTAATGTGTGGCCCCTGTTCACCTAGCAGTAAATAGGTACGGGATGTAACTCGAGGGGTTGTGGCCTCGCTTTCCCGGTGTGTGGAGTGTGCTGTGGTCTCAGTCTTACCTGAAGATCGGTCTATGAGCTCTGAGCTCGCTCCGTAATGGGAAGACTGTCTGGGTGACCAGCAGGCGACCGAGGAGGTGAATTGCACACACACACACACACACACACACACACACACACACACACACACACACACACACACACACACACACACACACACACACACACACACACAAGCTGCGGTTACGTACATTCGCCACCTCACCACCACCACCACCACTATATTCCTCCCAACACCACCATATTCTCACCATTCTTCCCTTTCTTCTTTCACCCTTCACCTCTCTGACCTTCCTCGTCATCTTCCCGCTTCATCACCCCTTCCCTTCCCTCATCCCCTCACCCCTCAACCCCTCACCCTCTCACCCCGTCACCCCGCCAACGTCACCGTCACACGATCCCTCCATCACTCACGTCACCCCAACCTCAGCTCACCTGTGTCCTTCAGCAGAAGTGTTTAATTAAGGTAATGGCGCACCTGACCCCTACCTGCTGATCCCCCCTCACCTGCTCACCTGCTGACGTCAAGGTGTAGTGATGTAGTAACCGATGTTGTGTGTGTGTGTGTGTGTGTGTGTGTGTGTGTGTGTGTGTGTGTGTGTGTGTGTGTGTGTGTGTGTGTGTGTTATGAATATTACGGTTTTACTTTTCTTTTCTTTTCTTTTCTTGTTATTTCTTTGATTTTGTTGTGATGTTACGATGTTCCTTTGTTTTTTTTTTTCATTTGATTTTTTAGAGGCGTTGCGAATATGGATTTATTTTCTTTTATCTTTTTCTGATTTTTTTCCCTTGACTTGAGAATTTGTGAGAATGTGATGCATATTCTGGAAAAAAAAAAAATGATTCACTGGTATTTTTTCTTGTGTGTGAAGATGTACGTGTGTGTGTGTGTGTGTGTGTGTGTGTGTGTGTGTGTGTGTGTGTGTGTGTGTGTGTGTGTGTGTGTGTGCGTGCGTGCGGTGTGTGTGTGCGGTGTGCGTGCTTACGTCCGTGCGTGTGTGTACCATGGGACGAGTTATTTTCTTTTTCTCTTATACTTGTGCAGGTGAAATTTATGAAGGTATATATTATGGCTTGTATCTCAGACGAGCAAAAATTATTAACTCATTTTTCTGCCTTGGGGTGTTTGAGAGATGTGCCGCCGCGCGTGTGTTATGAAACCATCGTCTCGTGTTTTGTGTTCATTGAAAGACACGGAGAGACGCAGAAGTAAATATAGAAGCAATGCGAAATAGGAAATAAGGGATATGAAAGTAATAGAAGTGATAGATACGGAACTGATCCAAAAAAAATGAAAGTGGAAGTGAAAATATATGAGAGTAATGTGAAGAAAGGGATATAGTAAGAAGTGAGAGATATAAAAATGATACGCAAAGAACATTAAGCAGGAAATTTGAGAGTAATGTGAAGAAAGAAATACAGTAAGAAGTAAGAAATATAAGAATTATACGAAGAAAAAGAATAAAAAAACCCCAGTAAATATAAGAGTAATGTGAAAAAAGAAATATGGTAAGAAGCAAGAATTGTAAGAATGATACGAAGAAAGGAACATAAAAAAACAGCAAATATTAGAGTAATGTGAAGACGGAAATATTGTAAGAAGCAAGAATAGTAAAGATGATATGAATAAAGGAATATGAAGGCAGCAAATATGAGAGTATTAGTATAGAAGGTTGCCACAAAAACTGTATTAATTCCTTTAATACCGGGACGCATTTTTACCACGAGTTTGGTGTAAAAATAGACGATTTTATATACACTAGGAAGGTCTGTGGAGGTCAGAAGATTGATAACTAAAGTCTTTGCTATTTTAATCCCCACATAAGTTTCTGTATAAAATCATCAAAGTAGGAAAATTAATATGAAAACATGTCATGGTACTGAAGAGGTGTGTTTCTATCTGTTCATGCACCAACACACACCAACGTCTTGCTATTGGAATGACAAACATGATAAAATAGTGAATATATTTGAAGATTAACCCTTCAATACTGGAACGCATCTTTACCATTAGTTTTAGGTACGATTAGACGATTTTATATACACTAGGGAAGGTCTATGGAGGTCAGAAGATTGATAGCTAGTCTTCATTATTTCAATCCTCACATAAGTTTCTGTTTAAAATCACCAAATAGTAAGCAAAATATGAAAACGCGACATCATTCTGAAAAGGTTAATAACGTGGTGTCTTTCTATCTGTTCATGCACCAACACACACACCAACGTCTTGCTCTTGGAATGACAAACATGATAAAATAGTGAAAGTATTTGAAGATTAACTCTTCAATACTGGAACGCATCTTTACCATTAGTTTTGGGTACGATTAGACGATTTTTATATACACTAGAAAAGGTCTATGGAGGTCAGGAGATTGATTGTTAAAGTCTTCGCTGTTTTGATCCCCACATAAGTTTTTGTATAAAATCATCAAAGCAGAATGAATATGAAAATACACGATTGTATTTAAGAGGTTAATATAAGTTTTTTTTCTATCTCTACACACACACACACACACACACACACACACACACACACACACACACACACACACACACACACACACACACACACACACACACACACACACACACACACACACACACACACACACACACACACACACACACACACACACACCAACGCCTTGTTTTTGGACTAACAAACATGATAAAATAGAGAAAGTATTTGATAAGAAAAAAGAAAGAGAGAGTAATAACTGCCTGCATTTCTTAAGAGTTCCTCATTAATTTTTTTTCGTTCCTTTATGACTGGTTGTTTAAATGCTTGATAATTTAGACATAGAAGAATAGAGAAGGAAAAATAACATGAGCATTGTCCCAGCAGCAAAATCTTTTCCAAAAAATACTTTCCAAAACAGAGACAAAAGACGAATATTTCTTTTTCATTTGTCTTTGTGGTCGAGAGAGAGAGAGAGAGAGAGAGAGAGAGAGAGAGAGAGAGAGAGAGAGAGAGGTCTTTGTGTTCCAGATAGATGGATAGATAAATAGATAGATAGATAGATAGATAGCGAGAGAGAGAGAGAGAGAGAGAGAGAGAGAGAGAGAGAGAGAGAGAGAGAGAGAGAGAGAGAGAGAGACGCTTCATTACCTCTAACTTTATTCTGTGTGCTCACTTTCAACATTAGGAACTTGTCACTTTCTTCATCTTCGTCTTTTATTTCTCTACTTTTTTCATGTTTGTCTTGTCTTCTTTGTCATCATCTGTCCTTCTTTTTCTTGTTTTGTGACTCATTTTCTTCCCTCGCTTATCATCTCTGCCCTCCTTTCTCCTCTTTTATATCTTATTCCTTTAATTCTTATTCATTATCATCTTTGGTATAATCTTATCTTTTTTCTTCTAATTCTCATTATTTTTTTTTGTAACATGAAGATGACTATGTATATAAATTTCTCTATCATTACAATTGTTATTTTTAGTTTTATATTTTCTGTCTCTTTCTGTCTTCCATGTTTCCTTCAAATGCGTGCAATTATCATTACTAATTTTGTATCGTATCATTTCTGGTATTCTTTTCATCTTCATCTTTTTTGCGTTTTCTGTTTATATCGGTCCTCTATTTTTTCGAGTTTTATCCCTCGCCTTGTTTTCTCTCGCGTTTCGTATCTATATTTGTCCTCTCGCTTTATTTTCTTTTATTCTCGTCCTTCTCCCTTCCATGCTCTCTCGATTTTTATATCTATATTTTGTTCTTTATTTTCAGCTCCCTTTTCCCACCTAGTCTCCTCTTCGTTTTTTTTTTCCTCACCACCGCCCTCGCCACACCAAAAGCTTGCCATTCCTGACACTTTCATGCACTCTGTATTTTCTCTTTCCTTCCCCTTTTCCTTCCTCCTTTCGTGTTTTTCTCTCCGACCTGTCTTTTCTGTTTCCGTCTTCGTTTCCTTCACCTTTTTTTATGACCTTCTCGTCTCTTGTTTTCCGTGTAATGGTGTTGCTTTTCCCAAGGTCTTTGTGTTACGTTTCTCTCTCTCTCTCTCTCTCTCTCTCTCTCTCTCTCTCTCTCTCTCTCTCTCTCTCTCTCTCTCTTTATCTCTATCTCTTTTCTTGTATTTGCGTCCGTTTCTGTTCCTTCTACCTTCTGTTATTATATTTTTCTGTCGTTTTGTTTTCTCTGTCTCTCCTTGCCTTTCTTTTTCAGTCTGGTCACGGTGTGTGTGTGTGTGTGTGTGTGTGTGTGTGTGTGTGTGTGTGTGTGTGTGTGTGTGTGTGTGTGTGTGTGTGTGTGTGTCTCGTCAGGGGTAGGCGAACTTCGTGTAGGAAATTCTCTTTTCTTCTTTTTCTCCTTCTCATTCTTCCTATTCTTCTTTTGTATCTGTTAAAGATGGTTTCTGGAGGGAACAAAAATCTACGCACGTCTTTGGTGCAAAAATATTTGATCCCCAAGACGAACAAGTTTCCCGGAGAGGATTTGTGTGATAATTGCCCGGCCAGGAAGTCGCTACCACCTGTTGTGTCCAGTGTTAGAGAGGCGGCGGGAGGCGAGAGGTTGGGTGTCTTAATTACCGTTTAAAAAAATTATTAGAAACAAAAGAAAAGTACTTGAAACATACTGATAGGAGTTTGAAAGTGATATAGCGGATACAACAACGAGTATGTAGACAAACTTCTCAGGTTCAGTAATTAGGATAGACAAAAAATAATAGAAAGAAAAAGAGGAATTGTGAGCTATAGAGGTAAGAATTCGGGTTTGGAAACGCTACATACGGAAGAGAACAAATCGGGGAGGAAATAGA
Source organism: Portunus trituberculatus (assembly GCF_017591435.1). NCBI lineage: Eukaryota > Metazoa > Arthropoda > Malacostraca > Decapoda > Portunidae > Portunus > Portunus trituberculatus. Next base: position 14,427,521 of record NC_059273.1, read on the forward strand.
GAATAGAACAGGCAAGTATTCAGGTGTGGAGTTAGAGAGGAAGACGTATATGTGGAACTGTTGGGCTTAGTGGAGAGACAGCCGATATATTGAGCACAGCTGGACACACCTGGACACACCTGGAGACACCTGAAGACACATCAACACACCTGGACATACAGAAGGAGGAACAGGTGTCTTGCTCGTCTAATTACACTTTGTTTACGGGTGTCCCAGGTGATCGCGGGGGAGGAGAGGGGTGTTTTGTGCTTCTCGCATCATTTATCACCCCTTTCTGTTTCATTCCGTCCTATTTCTTCGATCCGTGTGTCTTCCCTTCCTTTTTTTCTCTTACTCGCTTTTACTTTTGAAAGACGTGTGTTAGTACTCTCTCTCTCTCTCTCTCTCTCTCTCTCTCTCTCTCTCTCTCTCTCTCTCTCTCTCTCTCTCTCTCTCTCTCTCTCTCTGTCTTTCATCTTTACGAATTCTCTCTTCTCTTCTCTTCCTTCATGCTTTCACACTCTTAACTTTTACTCTTGCTGTGCCACATTCACCCTTCACCCTTCTTGTTCCCCCCTCCACCGCACCATACCTTCACCTTACACACTCAACGTTCCATTTCCTCTCCCCGCCACGCAATTCTCACCTTTTACATTCACACTCCCTCACTCCATTTCCCATTCTCTTATAGCTTTCTCTCGCACGCCTCACTCTGTCACTTCAGTGCTCTCTCTCTCTCTCTCTCTCTCTCTCTCTCTCTCTCTCTCTCTCTCTCTCTCTCTCTCTCTCTCTCTCTCTCTCTCTCTCTCTCTCTCTCTCTCTCTCTCTCTCTCTCTCTCTCCTCTCTCAACTTACGAGGAAGAGAGAGAGAGAGAGAGAGAGAGAGAGAGAGAGAGAGAGAGAGAGAAGCACACACACGTCTTGTCCAAAAGTTACCGTGAAAAGTGACGAATTGGAACCGATATACTGCGTTTTCATGTGTGTGTGTGTGTGTGTGTGTGTGTGTGTGTGTGTGTGTGTGTGTGTGTGTGTGTGTGTGTGTGTTTCACTGTTTGATCTGCTGCAGTCTCTGACGAGACAGCCAGACGTTACCCTACGGAACGAGCTCAGAGCTCATTATTTCCGATCTTCGGATAGGCCTGAGACCAGGCACACACCACACACCGGGACAACAAGGTCACAACTCCTCGATTTACATCCCGTACCTACTCACTGCTGGGTGAACAGGGGCTACACGTGAAAGGAGACACACCCAAATATCTCCACCCGGCCGGGGAATCGAACCCCGGTCCTCTGGCTTGTGAAGCCAGCGCTCTAACCACTGAGCTACCTACTGTGTGTGTGTGTGTGTGTGTGTGTGTGTGTGTGTGTGTGTGTGTGTGTGTGTGTGTGTGTTCAGTAGGTGTTAATTTCGTCTCCTTGGCCTCGAAATAATTTATTGGGTGGAGGTGTATCGTGTGGAGGAGGAGGAGGAGGAGGAGGAGGAGGAGGAGGAGGAGGAGGAGGAGGAGGAGGAGGAGGAGGAGGAGGAGGAGGAGGAGGAGGTAGGGGGATCGATGGTGATGGTGGTAATGGTGTTGGTGGAGAAGGGGGGGTTTCTGGAATGCTGGCGAGTGGTAGTAGAGGAGGAGGAGGAGGAGGAGGAGGAGGAGGAGGAGGAGGAGGAGGAGGAGGAGGAGGAGGAGGAGGAGGAGAACAATGATAATGGTGATGGAGGAAAGCCATCCAAGAAATAGTTAGTAGCAGTAATAGTAATAGTGGGAATAGTAGTAGCAGTAGTAATAGTATGAATGATAGTAGTAGTAGTAATAGTAGTAGCAGTAGGATGGGCGAAGCTAGTACAGACAGTAGCTGGTGGGCAGGGCAGACAAATGGTGAATAGAAAGCACTAGAGGGCGGACAGGTGTGAAGTGAAGAGTCACCAGAAGGAAAGGAATACTGGAAGGCGAACAATAACAAAGGGAAAGCAAATACAAATAAACTGAAGGAGAGAGGAACAGGAACGTAAACTGAATTGGTCTCTGTTTCGTGCTTAGTTCTATGATGAACTGAGATAGGAGGGTGTGAAGTGGAGAGTCACCAGCAGGAAAGAAATACTGGAAAGCGAACAGGAACAAAGAGAAGGCAAATAAACTGAAGGAGAGAATAAAAGTAATGTAAGCTGAATTGGCCTCTGTTTTGCACTCAGCTCTATGATTAACTTTACTGAGAAGCGACGCAATGCAAACTTTTCATCATCCTCTCCCCTGTTTTAAATGCCTTTGACTCATAAACCTTAACATTTGACTTTGTTCCTTTCTTTCCTTTACTCTTTTTTCTGTGTTCTGTCTTTCTTTTATTACCTGGAAACTTTTTTTTTGACACGTACCGAAAATATATTACGAATAACTGAAAAAGAAAACATAACGATAAATTGAATGTAATAAATAGAAAAATATATAGAAAAAATACAGTGACAGGTAGAGAGATGCGTAATTAGAGGCAGGTATATTGTAAGTATTATGATATTGACTCTTTCACTACAATAACGCGTTTTTATATTTATTCTGTTTACTATTTGGTGATTTTACACAGCTTCAGAAACTTATGTTGGGATTAAAATAGTAAAGACACAAGCCATAAATCTTCTGACCTCCATAGACTCTTCCTAATGTGAAAAAAATCGTCTAAACACACCAAATATTTACGATAAAAATGCATTCCACTACTGAAGGGGTTGGGAAGTAGGCAAGTCGTAGGGAGGTGAAAGTTACGTGGCATAGCGTGGTAGTGTGTGGTAATGGCTTCGTGGTAGGAGGTGGTGGATAGCACTTTACTACCCCAGCGGGAGACAGTAAAAGAGACCACAAGAACACATCGCCAGTAAAACATGTCTTCTTCTCTTCTTTTCTTCTTCCTCCTTCTCCTCCTCTTTCTCATCCTCCTCTATAGGGATTTTGTGTGGTATTCTATATGTTCCTTTTCTCTGACTCAAATTTCGAAGGATTGCATCTAGTTTTTATCCTCCTCCTCCTCCTCCTCCTCCTCCTCCTCCTCCTCCTCCTCCTCCTCCTCCTCCTCCTCCTCCTCTTCCTCCTCCTCCTCTCTTGGCAGCTTTAGTGGGTAAGAGTTTCTTTTCCTTCACTTTTTTTTTCTCTCTCTCTCCTTTCAGTTTTCCTTCAGTTAATGGCGACCTTTATGCATTTTTGTCTCTTCCTATTGGTGTGTGTGTGTGTGTGTGTGTGTGTGTGTGTGTGTGTGTGTGTGTGTGTGTGTGTGTGTGTGTGTTTAAAACAACATGAGAAAACTAAACACACACACACACACACACACACACACACACACACACACACACACACACACACACACACACACACACACACACACACACACACACACACACACATATGCAAATATTTACTCAAACATGATTTACCCTGAATGTGAAAATTAAAGGTAAACACACAGCATCGTCAGTCACTACAAGGAATTATATGATGCCGCTTCCTGCTTCCTTAGAAAAAAAAAAAAAAAGAAACAGAAAAAAGAAAAAGAAAAATAAGGTAAAACAAATCTCGTATCTCCTTGAACCAATTACACAGCTGGGCACACATTTTCACCTGCCTCACCTGGTCTTGTACTTGACCTGCTCATTAACTACCTTGGACATACGAGGCACCATGAGAGAATGATGGTGATAGGGAGGAGAAGGAGTAGAAAGAAGAAGAGGAGGAGGAAGAGAATATATTAATGATAGAGCAGCAGGAAGAGTAGAAGGAAGTGGAGTTGGATGAGGAAGAGGTGGAAGAGGAAGGGATGAAAGAAGTGGTGTAGTGGTGGATGAAGAAGAATAATAAAGAAGACGAAGAAGGAGGAGGAGGAGGAGAGGATGGAAGGTTAACGGAGGAAAAAGTGATACTGATGTAAGAAGAGGAAAAGGATAAAAGGTGAATAAAAAGAAAAATCCAAGAATGATGAAAGAAACAAGAGGAAAGCGTTACATTACAAAGGAGACAAGGAGGAATGAAACGAAGGATAAAAGAAGGAAGGGAAAAAAAAAAATGCTGAGAATGCATGGCAAGAAACGTATAGGAGTAAAAAAATGAAAGAAAAAGATAGAGAAAGCTAATCAATGATGAAGGAAAATTAATAAAGTGAAGGAATGAGAGAGAGAGAGAGAGAGAGAGAGAGAGAGAGAGAGAGAGAGAGAGAGAGAGAGAATAATGATGATGATGATGATGATGATGATGATGATGATGATGATGATGATGATGATGATGATAATAATAATGATAATAGTAATTGATAATAATAATAGCATTGCATTCGTGTGTGTGTGTGTGTGTGTGTGTGTGTGTGTGTGTGTGTGTGTGTGTGTGTGTGTGTGTGTGTGTGTGTGTGTGTGTGTATTAACATTTGTAACACGCCCATGACACTTCACCTTCTGCACCACCACCACCACCACCACCACCACCACCACCACCACCACCACCACCACCACTACTACTACTACTACTTTCTCCACACACGCCACACGTCCACTTGTAATAATGGCGCCGTCCTTCACTCAATTATGAACCCTCCTCCTTATACACTCCACCACCACCACCACCATCATGATGATTTACACTTCCCCTTCATCTTCATCTCAGAAGTGTATTTTTCCTCACTCATTTCCACCACCCTCGAATTTTGCTTTACTAAACATATTTTCTTCCGCTTCAAATTCCAAAGCGTTTCTCAATTCTAATTACGACTCATCTGTTTATTTATATATATTTTTGTGGGGGTTACGTACTTATATTTTCTCCCTGTAGCGGTAAGTGTGGCGCCTCATTATCCTACCCTTGAGTTTTGGGGACGGTTCATTATACAGCACCTGCATTATGACGCGTCCCATCATTATCGTTATCAAGGCGGTGACGTCACGCCAATACTGTCTTGCTTGGATGGCGTGGCATTGTGTGGTACTACTCTTTGCATCACAGCCGGTATTCAGAAAGCTCCCTACCCTCACTAAAATTATTTCCAAATGCCACTGAAATGATTAACTGGGCTCTTAAGGTGTTTTTCTTCTGTTTATATAGACGAAATCATGTTAATTTCTATCTGGAACCTTCAAAACTGCTGTAGAATCCCATGTAACTTTATAACTAGAGTCCTTTGAAAGAAGTGGAGATGCTGACAAAAGTTTCGGAGTAGTTTCACGCACTGCCTTATTTTTCCTGTCTAGCAAGTCGTGAGGGTGTTCGGTTGTCACGCTTCCTTTTTACCTTGTGGCCTGGGTCAATATAGGGATAATGTGAATAGACGTGTATCTGTTAGTATTCGTGATGAAGTGTGTTTTTGTATTCAGATAAGCATAAGAGGGACAAGGACGTTTATTTCTGACCTCACTAATGATGTACTGTATGTTCGGGGATAGAGAATAGCATAATAGGGACGAGGTTGAGTAGATCTGCTGCCATTCATGCGACGCTGTACGTTCATGTATAGAGAGCGGTACCCGTGCATCTCTGTATATCGTCGTATAGATAGAGATACAAGAAAGATGAGGAAGTGTATTACTATCGCTACTGTCTATGAGGGACGAAGTTGAGTAGATCTGCTGCTATTCATGCGACACTGTACGTTCTTGTATAGAGAGCGGTACCCGTGATTCTCTGTATATCGTCGTGTCGGTAGAGATATAAGAAAGACGAGGAAGTGTATTACAAACGCTACTGGCTATGAGTTATGCTTTCCTGTGTAGAAAAATATGTATATGAGGGCTTGTATTACTGCTGTTACCGATAATTTCTTGGTCGTTATTCAGAAAATGGTGTAAGATAGAGAAGAAAGTGTATTACTGCCGCTAATAGTAATGATCCTATATCGTTGTGTAATAAGTGGCGTAATATAGAGGAAATGTATTGCTACTAATACTAATAATGACTCCGTGATGTTGCGGCTTTTCAACTTTTAAATCAACCAATTAGTATTTATTTAGAAAGTGGAGTAAGACATGCCGTGTATCTATGTTGGCAGTGGTGGTGGTGAGTGTTGCGGCTTGGAGCGACTGGTGAATTAGTGCAACACAACAACACCTTAGTACAACACTGGTTTCCGTGAGTGTTCTGGAGTGTCCGTTCTTGCTTGATTTTGAAGATATATTTACTTTTTTTTCACTTACGGCATGAAGTTACTTTCGAATCAAGTCACGAGAAGAAGGAATATTATTTTTTTGACTTACAGCATTAACCGCTTTAGTACTGGAACGCATTTTTATTATGAATTATTGGTGTGATTAGATGATTTTATTTACATTAGGAAGAGTTTATGAAGGTCAGAAGATTAATGACCAAAGTCTTTACTATTTTAATCCCCACATAAGTTTCTGAAGCTGTATAAAATCACCAAATGGTAAGAAAAATGAATATGGAAACGCGTCATGGTACTGTAGGGGTTAAGTTTCTTTTAAATGAAGTCACAAAAGGATTGTATACACGTTTATCGCACGGGCTTATATCACCGAGAAGCGTTGACAGTAATGGACGATATAGGTTCATGAAGTTACTAAATATTACCTTTTCAAAATATTTATCTTTTATATTTGAAAGTGCGACGGTTTACGTAGCACTCGATTCCCGCCGTGGATTCGAGCAGCCAGTTTGTGAGCTCAATTTTCACTTGCGCAGGAATACTGACATACACTCGACTCACGGACACAAGTGGCGGCAAAGACCACGGACACAATAACACACGTAACCATGCACACTCACACAACTCCAGAAACAAGCACAATATCCACCTCAAGAAACTAGATAACAAGGAGCACGAAGACACAATACTGACACAAGGATCCACACAGACACAAACACACGAAAACACACGAAAAGAAGCGGAAGAAACTCACTCACTTCATACAAAAAAACACTGGAAACTAAACCTACCAATCTCTTATTATTTCTACCAATGGAACCAGTGGAAAAATGATGCCTCACCAGATTTAACCAATGGCACCGGTAGAGAAGTAATGCCTCACCAGTTTTCACCGATTATAACCAGTGGAGAGGAGCAATGCCTCACTCTGGTCTCCGTGCCCAGGTATAGGAAAGGGTCGAAAGATTCCCTAACTTAAGTCCATGGATGTAAGTGTGTTATCTCATTTATTCACCTGCGTCTTGAGGGGTTTACTCTGATCTCCCTGAAAGCCTCTCGTGGACCAAACTCACGTCCCAATACATCCCTAAGTCTCTCTGTGGTTTGTTATTTCGTCCTGTGCGCTTTTCGTCTTTTCTCTCCCTTCCTTTCCTTTATTTTCCTCCTCCTCCTCCTCCTCCTCCTCCTCCTCCTCCTCCTCCTCCTCCTCCTCCTCCTCCTCCTCCTCCTCCTCCTCCTCCTCCTCCTCCTCCTCCTCCTCCTCCTCTTCCTCCTCCTCCTCCTCCTCCTCTTCTTCCTTTGTCTTTCGTAGTAAATCCTGTTTGAATCCTCACCATTTTACGTTTCATTTCATTCTCATTTTTATTCTCTCTCTCTCTCTCTCTCTCTCTCTCTCTCTCTCTCTCTCTCTCTCTCTCTCTCTCTCTCTCTCTCTCTCTCTCTCTCTCTCTCACTCACTCATGTGCCTCTCTCATCACTCTTGAAGCACCCTCCTACTCACACGTCTTCCTTCTCCTCTACCTCTTGTGACGTCTCTCTCTCTCTCTCTCTCTCTCTCTCTCTCTCTCTCTCTCTCTCTCTGTCTCTCTCTGGTGTGAGTTCAAGGGAGTCTTACCTTACGCAACCTACTCATATTGTTAAGCTCTTCTTTAACTGGATGTTACTTATACTTGCTTCTCTTTTCTCACTTACAGGAAGACAGACAGAGAGACAGACAGACAGACAGACAGACAGACAGACAGACAGACAGACAGACAGACAGACAGACAGATAGACAGACAGAAAGACTGACTCAAGTACACGTGTATCTATTGAACGTTTCCTTGTTTTTCCCAACGGTACTTTCCAATGCTTTGTTTTTCCTTGTTCTTTACTCTCTGCTCGTTTTCCTCCTTGTTCTCCTCTTCCTCCTGTTCTTCTTACTCATGTTTTAGCTCTTAGCCTGTCCTTTCGTCTTCCTTCTCCATTTCTCTCTTATTCTCTCCCTCTTCTTTCTACTAACCCTCTCATCTCCTCTCATCCTTTATCATTTCTTCTTCCTTTTATAACTTCCTCTCTACTCCTCTTTCTCTTCTGTTCCTATCGTCTCTTCTCTCTCTTCCTTTTATGCTATCATCACCTCTTCTCTCATGTTCCTCTCCCTATCCTATCTATTGATCATTTTCTCTCTTCTCCTATCTTCTCTCCTCTTCTCTTCCTCTCTTCTGTTCATCTGTTTCCCATCCACAATTTCCATGAGCAGGGTTTGATAGAGGGAACTGACAAAGGCGGTGTGCAAATGGTCGCCGTGGGGAAGGAGGCCGCCGAGGAGAGGTGTGGTGAGATTCAGACAGAAGGTACGAGATTCCTGCTGCTGGTGGTGGTGTAACGGAGGGAGAGAGAGAGAGAGAGAGAGAGAGAGAGAGAGAGAGAGAGAGAGAGAGAGAGAGAGGGAGAGGGATAGAATGGACCTTGTTGGAAATTGTTATGTGATGGAAATTACCTAATATAAACATACATACAATGGCCCACACGCGCACGCACATGGACACACACACACACACACACACACACACACACACACACACACACACACACACACACACACACACACACACACACACACACACACACACACACACACACACACACACACTATGGAAGTTCGTGTCCACTCAATTGAAAAAAATAGAACCGGGAAAAAAACAATAAATAAGAAATATACCTTAGTAGAATTAGATTAAAATGAGAATTAGTGATAATAATAATAATAATAATAATAATAATAATAATAATAATAATAATAATAATAACTAATAAAACCATCATCGATATAAAAACAAACCATATTAATCAACTTACCTAAAAAAATAATCTGAAAACTGAAATAAATTGATAGATAAAACAAAAAGACAAAAAAAAAATGATTGAAAATATGTTCGCTGTGGTTTTTCCTATTAGTAACTTCCCGCCAGGTAACGACAACCAATTAATTAAGAAGCAGTTTACACGTGTATCAGCAAACACGCCGTCACGGACCCAGCGCCTCTCGCAGCGATGAAACTGACCACCGGAGAGAGAGAGAGAGAGAGAGAGAGAGAGAGAGAGAGAGAGAGAGAGAGAGAGAGAGAGAGAAAGGACCTGTTTTTATATGAATTGCGTGGATTTTTTTTTTTTATTTTGGCAGTTTTTTTACGATTTTCATTTTTTCATTTTCATTCTTTTTGTGAAGGTACTGTTAAGGGAAGGAGGGAGGAAGGGAGAGGGAGGGAGGGAGGAAGGGAGAGGGAAGGGGAGAGGGAGGAAGGAAGGAAGGGAGGAAGGGAGAGGGAGGAGGAGAGGGAGGAAGGAAGGAAGGAAGGGAGGAAGGAGATAAAGTATATTAAAGGTAAGGCCTTGAAGGAAGAGAGAGAGAGAGAGAGAGAGAGAGAGAGAGAGAGAGAGAGAGAGAGAGAGAGAGAGAGAGAGAGAGAGAGAAACTTTACATTCCAGAGAGGGAAGCAACTTGCATATGAGTGAGGAGGAAACCTGGAAGGAGAAGGGCGCCGTGGAGGGAAGGAATGGAGAGAGAAAGGGAGGAAAGAGAGGAAAACTGGGAAGGAAAACTGAAATGAAAGGAAAAAATAATTGTGCAGATAAGAAAATGAAAAAAGAAAAAGACATGAAATAAAGAACGGAAGAATGAAGATAAGGATGAAATGAGTGAAAAAAAATGAAAACAGAAAGAACAACTATAAAAAAATGACTGAAGAATGAATAGAAGAGGGAAATGAGGGAAGGAAGTAAAGAAATGACGGCGGAAGGAAATAATTGAAGAAGAATGATCGAATGAGGGAGAGAGGGAGAGGGAGAGGAACTGAGGAATGAGGAAAGGAAAGGTACAGTTGACAAAATGAGGAAAGGAAGTGAAGGAATGATGAGGGAGAAATAATTAGAGAGAGAGAGAGAGAGAGAGAGAGAGAGAGAGAGAGAGAGAGAGAGAGAGAGAGAGAGAGAGAGAGAGAGAGAGAGAGAGGAAGGGAGGAAGGGACGGTAACCTTTTTAAAGTGGAGCATTTACCTTGAGGGTGCACCACCTGGCAAATCCCTTTCACTCGCCAGGTGCGATTGCCACCCGTCCCTCACCTGAATATCCTCCCTCCCTCCCTCCATCTCTCCCTCTCTCCCTCCCTCCTTCCCTCCCTCCCTCCTTTCCTCTCTCTCTTCTCCCTCTTCCCTTTATCTACCTGTTTTACTCTCTCTACATCCCTTACCTGTCTCTCCTTTCTCTTTTATCTCACCTGCATGTCCTCCCTCTCTCCCTCCCTTCCTCACTTTTCCCTTCACTTACCTACCTTCCCTTCTCCCGACATCCCTCTCCTTTCTGTCCCTTCTCTCTTATCTTTCACCTGCGTATCCTCTCTCCCTCCCTCTCTCTCTCTCTCTCTCTCTCTCTCTCTCTCTCTCTCTCTCTCTCTCTCTCTCTCTCTCTCTCTCTCTCTCTCTCTCTCTCTCTCTCTCTCTCTCTCTCTCTCTCTCTCTCTCTCTCTCTCTCTCTCTCTCTCTCTCTCTTCTCTCTCTCACCTCTCATCCCTCTCCTTCCTCTTTCCATCTCTCACCTGCCTATTCCACTTCCTTTCATTCCTTACCTATCTTCACCCTCTTCATCTCCGTCCCTTCGTCCATCCTCCTTTTGGTTCCTTTACCCCATCATCCTTTCATTCCTCCTTCCTTTCATCCTTCCATCACATCAGAACTTCTTTTCTTCATCCTGTGATCTCTTCCTCCCATCATTCCCTCCTTTCATTCCTTCATATTTCCTCTTCATTTCATAATCCCTTGTTCCTTCTTTCTCTTCATCCCTTATCGTTTCCCTCATCTCCTTCCAATCCTGTGTCTCGGCGTCTCTCTACCTCCTTTCACTTTTTGCTGTATCCTTTCCTTTGTCTTTTTTTCTCTTCTAGCTTCCCTCTTCGTCTGTAATCCTTCCCTTACATTTCCTACCCCATGTTTCATCTTCTTTCATTATTGCTTTCTTTCCTTTCTGTCTTCTTTTTTTTCCTTCCCTTTGTTTGGCCTTCCTCATCTTTTCCCGTAGTCCTCCCTTCCCTCCCTCCTGTCCTCTGCCTTTTCGCTCCCTCCCTCCTTTACATTAAGTGGGGTAATATTTTTCTCATTATTCTCGAGGCACTGCGGGACGTTGGAATTCCTGGCGGTGTGGGGAGGGTGCGTGATAAGAGTCGGGCGGCGATGGATGGCTGCCTGGCGGGCCACGATTTGCTAAGACATAAGAAAAGTTGAGGTGCACGACTGAGAACACGAGGATCGCCCTGGCAGTGCCTGGGGCACGTAACCTGCCTGTGGCGTGAAGATGGATGGGCGCCCGTCATCTGGGCCCCGCGGGAGGCCCGTGTGGTGCAGATGGACGCGCGCCTGCCACTCAGGACCCCATGGGGAGCCTCGCGCCGCCTGGCTGGTTGGCGCCTTGGTGCGTGATGGCAGGCACGGCCCTGCTTTTTCCCCACCAAACAAAAGCCTCGGTTCGAGCCTTTTGATGGAAAAAACCTTTTATCCTGGCAGCTGAATGCTGAAGGTTTCCCCAGCTTTAAGAGCCTCTAGGATACGGCCATTATTAAGCAAGTCGGTGTGATCCACCGAGTGGCCTGACCGCTGGAGACGACCAGCCGCCGGGCGCGCGGCTTCAATCAATGCAAGGAGAAGCTGCTGCGGGCGGCGGCGTCAAGGTGGAGGGCTTGCTTGGCCACCTACCTGGCGGGCACGTGCCAATAATCAATATGCAATACACAGAACATGCCATTTCCAGGATCCCGTCCCAACTCCTGACATGGGACGGCTCGCCCTTGGGGTAGTGCAGCCCACGGCGGAGAGTTCCGGAGCTGTACCTGCTCCTTGGGCTGCAGCGTGAGCCTGCAGGAGCATTGTGCTGCACAACATTAAGAAAAGATTGAAAGGAGCATGACACATCGCTGATTGCCGTACTTTTCACAGAAACCGATAAAAAAACACGTTTCACAAGTTTGGTAACAAAAAAGCAGGAATGGCTGACGCGGGTCGGTCCCGCGAGGTTGGACACGGTAAAGTTTCGGCGCGGCACCGGCAGGATCTCTCACGCCAAAGTTGTGCACACCTTGACGGCGGCCGCTCGTGGCACGCAGCCAAGCCTTCGGTGTGAGCAGAGTTTGGCGTTGTGTTTTCTGTCTGTGTCTTTGCGATCAACTCACAACACTTCACAGGCTTGTCACAGGCGTCACTGGTGGCTGGACAACACTGCACACTGGTACTGGAAATACTACCAGAGGGTCATGCGGTCATGGTGGAGGTTGGGACGCGAACGTGAGGCGGGCCAGAGACGTGTCTTGGCGTCCTGTGGCCCGGGACGAGGCGCGGCGAGGAGCTGCGAGTGGAGCTCAGGACACTGCGACCCGCGGCTGAGGACTAGCAGTGCCGGGCCGCGGGGAGCACGAGGGAGGGGCCTGGCGCGCCCCAGCATTGACTGTGGCGCAACAGTCCACGCCCCCCCAACCTCTACCTTACCTGGCGATCTCCCCCTCACCATCACCGGCCGACTCTTACCTGCTGGATTCCAAAGGCCAGAGTGACTTCTTCCTTCCCCCGCCCGCGTCCGCTCGCCGCTCGCCGCCCGCCGCCCGCAGGCTCCTCATGACTTATGCGTTACCCTCCCTCATTTCCGCCAAACTCACGTAAATGCTCCCAACTACACTCGTACACTTCAACTTTCTCCATCTCACTCAACCAGATTCTTTTAACCGCTTACATCCCCCGTACCTGCACCTCTCTCTCTCTCTCTCTCTCTCTCTCTCTCTCTCTCTCTCTCTCTCTCTCTCTCTCTCTCTCTCTCTCTCTCTCTCTCTCTCTCTCTCTCTCTCTCTCTCTCTCTCTCTCTCTCTCTCTCTCTCTCTCTCTCTCTCTCTCTCTCTCTCTCTCTCTCAGTTGCACACACACACACACACACACACACACACACACACACACACACACACACACACACACACACACACACACACACACACACACACACACACACACACACACTGCGCACCCAAAAACTAAACTATCACCATTATTTTGTTTAAACACGCCTCTTTATTTCTTCCTTCCGGTTGTTTTCCTTTATTTTTCTCTCCTTCTACAGCTTCGTCCTTAATTCACTATCCTTGCCTAACCTCCCCTTTTTCTTCTCATTTTTCCTTTATACTCTCACCATTATTCCTTTCCTTACCGTCCCTAACATCCAAAAACCTTACCTTCCTTATATCTACGTATCCTTTTCCTCCTTTTGCCTAATCCCCTCCGCTTCCTGCACTTCATTACACGAGCCTTTGTAAATCTGACGTCCCACTGAGCTCCAATTTCCCTGTTGTTTTACCTGCACCTCTGTTTATCAGCGCAACAATCTCCCACCTGTTCTTCTCGGCTGCATCCTTTCCTTTGCGTCTTCTGGCTCTTATGATGAATCCCTTGTTGTGCTTCCTTATGCTACGTGGAGCGAGAGGAACCATTAGGCATATGCACATATTTTTCATACCAAAAGAGAGAGAGAGGAGAGGTTAGAGAAAGGGAGGGAGAGGTGGAATGCGCTGTATTTTGCTTTCGCCTTTAATGGTAAAAGAAAACACGTTAGCATCAGTTGCGTGGGATGGAGGAAGGAGGTTTGGGAGGCAAGGGAGGCTCATCCTTACCTGGGCCTCATCAGCACAAGTGTCTGAGGTGAAGTGGAGTAATTAAACCATGAGCTAATTAACGATCCTTTGGCTAAAAATGAGTGACTGGATAGGTATGTGATGTGTGCGTGTGTGTTTGGCTCTCTCTCTCTCTCTCTCTCTCTCTCTCTCTCTCTCTCTCTCTCTCTCTCTCTCTCTCTCTCTCTCTCTCTCTCTCTCTCTCTCTGTATGTGTTTTATATGAAGTACCACCACCACCACCACCACCACCACCACCACCACCACCACCACCACCACCACCACCACCACCACCACCACCACCACCATAAGATCAAAATAACCTTAACAACTTCTTTCCTCTCTCCCTAAGGACACGGCTGTCTCTGTCCATCGTCTCCTGGTTAAAGGCAAGTACAGTGATACTATTTGGCGTGTATGTATTTAGTTCGCCATAAAATCGTGTCCTTAATATCACAGACTGGGGTTACTCAAGTGAATGTTCATCTCATCTTGGCTTTTGCTCTTTCTTTCACCATGGTTACTAATTCAATAAGGGAATTTAGGTAGCAGTTTGAGAGTGAGTGAATGAGGGTGGGTTTGTGAGTGAGTTAGGGAGTGAATGAGTGAGTGTGTGGGTGATTTTGTGAATAAGTAATTGAGTGAGTGAGTGAATGAGTAGATGGGTTTGTGATTGAGTGAGGGAATGGATGAGTGTATGGGTGAGTTTGTGAGTGAGTGAGTAATTGAGTGAGTGAGTGAGTGAGTGAATGAATAGATAGGTTTGTGAGTGAGTGAGGGAATGGATAAGTGAGTGAGTGAATGGGTGGGTTTGTGAGGGAGTCATGGGATTCTTTTTCTCTTCTGTTAGTTCTGTGTTATTTATTTATCTATTTTCCTTCCATGAATTTCAAGTTTTTGCTTAGAAGGTTTGATTGGACGTCAATTCTTGAAGGTGTTTAAAGCTTCAGTTGTTTACTTAAGTTTTGAATATATTTTCCTTCTTTTTTCTCTTCCTTAGTAACATTTGTCCAGACCTGGCAATAAATTAAGATAATAAGCGCTGAAAAAATTGCTTGAAGAATAAAAAGTTTACTTGTAAGCAGTTATGTTCCGTCCGTGGGGATCCTGATGGGAGTATGAAGCATGTGTGTAGTGTGTAGTGGCTGGTGGATGCCTTAGCGAGTACCTTGTGGTTATTATTATCAAGCGAGTACCCTAAACAGTGTCTCGAGTGTGTCAGTCTCGTCCCTCCACCAGACAAGTGTACTTTAGCGTCCCGTGAGGATCAGCCACAAAGCTTAATGCCTTTACTCTTTCAAACGGCTGGCTGGCTGGCTGGCTTACTGGCTGACTGGCTGGTTCTGGCGTGCTGGCTGACTTGGTGACTGGCTGGCTGGCTGGCTGGGTAGCTGCCTGGCTCACTGCATGGCTGGCTGCTTGCTTGGTTCATTGCTTGGTTGTCTGGTTGGTTGGCTGGCTGACTGGATGACTGTTTTTTTTTTACCATGTGAGGTTTTCACGGGAATTTATTGGCTAAAGCTAGTTTACTTGCTGGCTTGTTTGCTTGTTGGCTGACTTGCTAGCTAGTTTGATGGGGAGCTGATTCAATGGTAAATGGTTGATTGGCTGGCTTGCTGACGGACACTACCCCTATTGATTTGCCCTGCCTTGCCTGTCGAACATTAAACCTTCGATCCGATCATCGGCGCAGGAAGGTTCATGAGGAATATTTAATTGGTCGTATCGTTGCCAGAATGTGTGGTGTTTCTCTGCGACCCTTTCCACTTACGCTCGCTAGGTGAAAAATCGTCCAAGTGACTTTATACGAAGCTTCACACGATTTAAATAACGTCCCCCAAACTCTTTAAAGCTGTTAGTGATCCTTAGACAATCCCCACTAGTTTTTATAACCTCCTGTCTTTACCAGCTCTTGTTTTAAATACCCGAGTCTGGAGTGCGTGGTGCGAGGAGATGAGGGACCCTGCGAGCGTGACCAGAAGTCGTGTTGCGCTCCTTCAGGGACGCTGCCGGGGCCCAGGGGAGGCCATAAACCCTGACGCAGCTCCGGCAGTCTTTGGGGAAGCTCGTTTCAAGCGAGGAACGAAATAGAAAGGCGAGGTAAAAAGAAAGTAATGTAATACGAAGGAAGTGGAAGAGAGAGAGAGAGAGAGAGAGAGAGAGAGAGAGAGAGAGAGAGAGAGAGAGAGAGAGAGAGAGAGAGAGAGAGAGAGAGAGAGAGAGAGAGAGAGAGAGAGAGAGAGAGAGAGAGAGAGAGGTAGTAAGAAAGGCCTGTATCTTGCAATGGAGGGGTAATGGCGACCAATGATGGTGATGGGAATGGTGATGATGATGACGTCTCGCCCCGGGGAGCCGGTAATGGGGCGGAAAGTGACCTGACCTTTAGACATTACCGGGATGAGGGGATGAAGGGGTGAAGTGATGAAGGGTGACGGAAGGCAAGGTGATGGGGCAAGAGGGATGGGGATGATTGAAAGATGAAGTGAGGGAAAGCAGGATGAGAAATAAGTAGTAATATGTGTGATGGGGTGATGGGGAATGGGTTGATGGGGTGATGATGTGATGGGGGGGATGGGATGATGGTGTGATGGTTTGATGGTGTGATATGATGGGGTGATGGTGTGATGGGAGATGGGATGATGGTATGATGGGGTGATGGGTTGATGGTGTGATGGGGTGATCGGGGGATGGTGTGATGGGGTGATGGTGTTATGGTGTGATGGTGTTATGGTGTGATGGTGTGATGGGGTGATGGGGAATGAGTTAATGGGGTGATGATGTGCTGTGATGATTGGCTGATGGTGTGATGGGGTGATAGAGAGGAGAAATAACAATGGGATCGGGTTGCACAGGTTCCAGTGATCTTATGTCATTGTAGTGCTGAGTGACCTGTGGATCATTAACCAACATCATGTCTTTTCATCTTTCAATAAATTCTCACGCGGGACAACTGCTCTCTCTCTCTCTCTCTCTCTCTCTCTCTCTCTCTCTCTCTCTCTCTCTCTCTCTCTCTCTCTCTCTCTCTCTCTTGCTGTATAATGTCACCAAGGTATGAGTTATTTAGTTTGTATCGCATATTCCATCGACCACCGCAGTTATTGGGCGAGGAAAGCCTCTCACCAAACAACGAAGGTGAAAAGGGATTGATTCAACTTTTCACGCGGTGGCAAGAAACGCGACGAGGCACGCAGGTCACCAGCCTTGCCGCGACCTTGGCACGGGCAGCAGGTGTGGCGCGGCGAGGCGGCAAAGGTAGTGAAACGCTGCATGCTAGGTCCGTAGAATTTATAAGTGAAAAAATGAGTGACAAGTGACATCAACCGGAGGCAGCGTTGTGTGTGTGTGTGTGTGTGTGTGTGTGTGTGTGTGTGTGTGTGTGTGTGTGTGTGTGTGTGTGTGATTTTAAACAGACGGAATAGGAGATAGTAAGAGTTATCAGACATTTACATCACTATCATAGAATCTTTTCTCTTCCTCCCTCTTTATCTCTTCCTCCTTCTCCTCCTCCTCCTCCTCCTCCTCCTCCTCCTCCTCCTCCTCCTCCTCCTCCTCCTCCTCCTCCTCCTCCTCCTCCTCCTCCTCCTCCTCCTCCTCCTCCTCCTCCTCCTCCTCCTCCTCCTCCTCCTCCTCCTCCTCCTCCTCCTCCTCCTCCTCCTCCTCCTCCTCCTCCTCCTCCTCCTCCTCCTCCTCCTCCTCCTCCTCCTCCTCCTCCTCCTCCTCCTCCTCCTCCTCCTCCTCCTCCTCCTCCTCCTCCTCCTCTTCCTTCTCCTTCTCCTTCTCCTTCTCCTCCTGTTCCTTCTCTTCTTCCTCCTCTTTCTCCATTTCCTCTTCCTCCTCCCAACTCTCATTTCGTGCTTGTTTCAATCCGTCACCGAGACCCAAACACAACCCAGCGGGAATGGCAATAAATCACAGATGTTTGTAAGGACTGGGGCGCGGTGTGAGCTTGGGCAGGGTAGGGATGGACGGGACGGGCGGCAGGTGAGGTATGGCGGAGGGTGTTGGAAGGGCGTGGGGGAGTGTATGATGTAAAGGGACACGTAATTGGGTCAGCATGGGCGTAGGTGTCAGTGGTGATGAATGGGAGGGTGGTGTGGCAAACGCTGAGAGTGTTAGGTTTATCGTCGTGGTGGGGTGTGTTCCCTTACCTGTCCTTCTCCTCCTCTTCTTCTTCTTCCTCCTCTCCCTCTTCCTTTTTTTCTTCGGATTTCCACTTCTTCTGTTCCTTTCTTCCTCTGTTTCTTCTTCTCTTACTTTACTTTTCCTCTTTCTTCTTCATTCTTTTAGTGTTTCTTCTCCTCTTCCTTCTCCTTCTCATCCGATTCGTTATCATCATCATTCCTTGGTAACTAAATAATGGTAACTGAAAACTTCCTCCTCCTCCTCCTCCTCCTCCTCCTCCTCCTCCTCCTCCTCCTCCTCCTCCTCCTCCTCCTCCTCCTCCTCCTCCTCCTCCTCCTCCTCCTCCTCCTCCTCCTCCCTCCTCCTCCTCCTCCTCCTCCTCCTCCTCCTCCTCCTCCTCCTCCTCCTCCTCCTCCTCCTCCTCCTCCTCCTCCTCCTCCTCCTCCTCCTCCTCCTCCTGCTCTTGTTCCTACTCCTATTTCTCCTCTTCCTTCTCCTCGTCTTTTTATTTATTCTTCTTTTCTTCTTTTTCCTTCTTCTCGTTCTCCACCACCACCACCTCCTCCTCCTCCTCCTCCTCCTCCTCCTCCTCCTCCTCCTCCTCCTCCTCCTCCTCCTCCTCCTCCTCCTCCTCCTCCTCCTCCTCCTCATCATCATCATCATTATCATCATTCTCTACTAAACAAATATTCCAAACACGATGTCAGGAATGTTAATCTTCTTTGTTTGCCTTCATCGTGAGAACAGCTTTTGGTTGTTACAGTCCAAGGGGGAAGAGCCGCGCTAAGCCCATTGTTGCTGTGTCAAAGTGCGTGTGGTAATGTGTGGAGTGAGAAAAAATAGCCTGATTAAGCTGCAATGAATTGACCAGTGCTTTCTGATGGAAGGGAATAGTAGGATGTTATGTGTGAGAAATTTATAGAAGTGATATCTTAGTAAGGTGTTGGTAAATAGATACGTATTTTTAGACTGAGGAAAATGTCAGTAAATAGAGAAAATGTATATTGCTAAGCTGTTAATGGAAAGAGTGAAGAGGGAAATAGTAACGTGCATTTTTAGAAAGGAAAATACAGTGAAGTCCATTTATATATATACCGAGTTAGAGAGAGAAGGAAAATATTACAAACGACGTGATAAACGGGTGTATATTTTTAGACGAAAGAAGGAAATGAATTGATAATAACTAATAATTTTGATAAACGCTTGAACTCGATGGCTATCTCTGTATTTCCTCCTTCCTGTAACTTAATGTTTTTGAAGACACATCCTTCAGTTTTGAATTATACTGGTAAGCCTTTTGTTGTCTTTGGCCAATGGCTCTCTTACATGAAAAAAATAAACTAATATACAAACTAATATTGAGTTACGACCTGAATGAGTACGTCCCCACACGAACCCACAAAGTCCCGACCCATATCTGGTCACCACGACTGGAGAATCACGCGTCCCATTACGGAAAACAAACCGCCGCTGGTCATTCCACGTCCAGGAAGCGTCTTGTCTTGCACACGCCCGCCGTCTTGGACTTCAGGGGACGCAGATACTTGGGCAAGAAGCAAAGCCTGATAGCGCAATGTTATCTTGTTTCCCGGCTAAGTGCTCAGTTGGCTTTGAGTGGAAGAGAGAAATAGATCTTGAAGAATATGTGTGTACTTATTGTCTGTCTGGTGGGGAGGTGAAGGGCGACGTAGTGATGGGAGAGAAAAAGAAAGATGTGGTGAAAAGGAGTAAGTGAAAGGGATGGGGAAGCAACGAAGGTAGTGAAAAGGGAATGATGGTTATAAAAATAAATAAAAAAAAAATGGAAAGGGGATGAATAGTAAAGAAAGAAGAGATAGAGAATGGATTGAAGGAAAGAGAGAGAGGGAGGTTAGACTGGAAAGAAGTATTGAGGGGAGAAAGGGAGGCAGTGGGATGAAAACAAAGAATAGAAGAGGGAGAAACTAGGTAGGATAATGAGAGACGAAAGGGAGAGAGAAAAGAAGAGGAAGAAGTGACAGAAATGACGAGAAGATCATAAAGGAGAAAAGAAATGGGGAAGGAAGAAGACAGGAAAAGAGTAGAAGCGGTAACAAACATTAGGAAGAACACACACACACACACACACACACACACACACACACACACACACACACACACACACACACACACACACACACACACACACACACACACACACACACACACACACACACACAGTATTAGTTTGGATGTTTTGGTGGTAATGAAGTGCTTATATTATCAAGAATGTGAAGGAGACAGTACTCAAAACAAATACTATAAGGAGAGAGAGAGAGAGAGAGAGAGAGAGAGAGAGAGAGAGAGAGAGAGAGAGAGAGAGAGAGAGGGGGGGGGGTATTATACAATATGAGGGATAAGAGATACTCCTTCCTCTCACTCAAGGCTTAGGGAAAGGTGAAGGAGCGTAGATAAGTACTTTCCTTCTCCCTTCCTCTCTGTTGCTCTGCCGCCAAGGAGTAAAGAGAGTAGAGACTTAGATAAGGACTATTCTCTCCTCTTACTCTTTTCCTAAACTCTTCTTGCTTGTGGTCCTCCTAGTTTCCCTTTTATGATTAAATAATAGGAGAAACTGAATCAAATATCACTCTTCCCTTCCTTCTTTTCTCGTCCTTGTCTCCTTTTCTTTCTTTTCCCTTCTCAGTCTTCCTCCTATGCACTGCTTCCTCCCCTCAACCGTGCCGCCGCCGAGAGATGAAGGGCGTGGGAGGGACGGTCTATGGGCCACTTGTGGAGGCTGGTGTGGGTTCAGAGCACCCAAGGGACCACGAAAGAAGCTCACTTGCTCTCCTGCTTCATTTTCCTGAGTGCCCAGACCCATAGTTGATGTGGCGATGCGGGGTTGGTGGCTGTTGCGGTGGTGGCGGTAGCACAGGTGAGCGTGGACGAAGCCGCGGCGTTAGGTGCACAGGAGGAAGTCAGGTGAAGTTCATATTGATCGACTCACACCTTTGAATCGTTGCATGCAGCGGGTTGTATACGCCGTGGTGGTTTTGTAACTGGTAGCAGCAGCAGCAGCAGTGTGAGTAACAGCAGCAGCAGACACCACGCCACGCTGCGCTAATGTTTCAAGTTGTATTATGTAGTAGTTGTGTATAGTTACGCTTGACGTAGTAATAGACGCGTTGGTAAAGTAGGTAACAACAGGTAACAAGGAGGCGATTTTTTTCAGCCTTGTTGCAATACAAATTAAAGTAAACATAGCAAAGTACTAAGCTCACTGCAACACTTGTCATCTGCTACGGATTACACAAGCTGCTCACTCCTGTGTAATTCAGGAGCCTTAGGAAACACTCATCCCGCGAGTCAAGTGGTGGGAGAAGAAGGATGGGAATTACAAGGAGGAAGAGGAGGAAAAGGGAAAGGAAAAGGATAGGGAGAAAAAAATGAGGAGTAGGAAGAAGAAAAGGGTGATGATGAGGAGGAACATTAGTCACAACAATAACATAAGACAAGAACAATAATCGAAACCTGCCACAAAAGAAGAAATAACGCAAAAGAATAAGAACAAAAATAAGAAAATATGCCACCACCACCACCACCACCACCACAACCATCACCAATCAAAGTTGTGTTGTTGCTGAAGGAGAAAGAAGTGAAGAAAAAATATTCGTGTACTGTATAGATTACTAGAACACCCACCACCACCACCACCACCACCACCACCACCACCATAACGCTCCTCACGTACAATTCCCAACGTGTACGGAGTGAGATCTAAGGAAAGGCACGGCGAGATGGTGGAGTGCAGGTACGTGAGAGGGAAGAAGAGTAATAAATACTGAGTTGAAACATAAGATGGAGGAAAATGTACGAGGTAATGGTGGAGAAAAGATGGATAGAAGAATGAGTAGAAATATAGGAAAAAAATTGTGAAGGAGAATGGGGAATGAGAAAATATATGAAAGTATTACAGGGAGTTTGATGAAATATAAAAACAGAAGACTAAAAAGAGCAAAAAAAAAAAAACACACAAAAAAATGTGAAGGTGAAAGGGAAATGATTAAATATATGAGAGAAAAACATGGAGATTGAAGAAACACAAAAATGAAAGACGAATAAGAAGAGCAAAAAAACACACACAAAAAAAGAAACATGGAGTAAAGAACGAAAAAAAAGACCAAAGAAGGAGAAATAGAAGAAGCAAATACATAAAAATAAAGAGAATGTGAAAAAAAAGAAAGAAGGATATGGAAGGGATGAAAGAGTGAGGGGAAGATGGATATAGTAAAAATGAACCAGGAAGAAGGTAAGAACGGAAACTCGAGGGGAGACTGAGATAAAATAAGGGGAACTGGAAGACACGAGTACTAAAGGGAGGCAGGGAATGAGGAAGTGTTTAGGGTGCAAGGAATGGGAAAGATGGAGTCGGGAAGGGAGAGGGTGAGAGAAAGGGTAGAGCTGAAACGAAGATTAGAAAGGGGGTGGAGAGGATGAGGGGAAAGGATTGGGTGTATCTGAGGGGATAAACACCAATCCCTCTTCACCATCTTCTTTATCCCTTTTCCATAACTGCCAAATCTCTTCCCCTTCCGACTCTCTCCCTCCTATCTCCTCCTCCCCTTCCTCCCTCCCGCCATTGTTTTCATCTCTCCTCTTTTCTATCTCTTGTCTTCCCTTCCTTTCCTCCTTTCACTCTGTTCTCTCTATCTCCTTCTCCCTTTAGCTTCACCTGCCTGTGTGTCTTCCCTACATCATTTTTTTCCCTCTATTTTGCTTTTCATTCTTCCTTTTCTCTCAGTCCGTTCTTTCACTCCCTTTTTGCTTCTCTCTCACATGGCAATTTATCTCCCCTCATCCTATTGCTCACTTTATTTCATCTTGTTTCCTCTCAGTCTTTCCTTTTCACTCTCTAATCCTCTCATTCTTCACCTCCCTTTCTACACGTGCCAATCTTTCGTCTCCCCCAAACCAATACTTCTCTTTTATCGCATTGTTTCTCTTTCTCTTTCCCGTACCAATCTTTTTTTTTCCATTCATTTTCCTTATCACTATTTCGTTTTCTGTCTTTCCACTCCATTGCCTTTATTCCTTCCTTTTTCCTGGTCACTATATCTCGCCCTCTCATATGGCAGTTTAGCACACCTTAGTTCCCCAGTTGTGTTTACTTTCCACCCCACAGAGTCCTTCCACAGTGGCGAAATATAGGCAGGGACGGAGCTTAGGCGAAGGTAGCGGACACGGCAGGAGAGTTGGGGCTTGCAAGTCTACAATTACAAGGTTAAAATGCACCCTGTTATTGAGGCAGGGAGAGAGAGAGAGAGAGAGAGAGAGAGAGAGAGAGAGAGAGAGAGAGAGAGAGAGAGAGAGAGAGAGAGAGAGAGAGAGAGAGAGAGAGAGAGAGAGAGAGAGAGAGAGAGAGAGAGAGAGAGAGAGAGAGAGAGAGAGAGTAAGGGGGGAGGCGGAATCTACCCCGACCATCATCTTGACCACTACCACCACTACCTCCCCCACGCCACAGGGATAATTAACTTATTTTTAGGTAAATCACTATTTATTTCACCTCTCCTTCGCTTGACCTTTTAGAACTCTGCCTGGGTGCCGTGGCATGGGCTGAGATGGGCGGAGATTGGACATAGCGAGCCTGAGACAGTTTAGTGTGGATGGCGTGGCGGTGGCAGTGGCTTTGCTTGCATGGGACAGAGGACAGTGGGACAGGGAAGAAGTGATGGGACGGAGTGAGGTGTAGTGAGAATGAGCCATCGTCTTTATTAACCTCCGTCTTTTTTTTTTACTCTCACTGAGATCGCTGAGGTTCAACAGGTCTAGTGGTCTTTGTTCTTCTCTTGCAACAGGTCTAGTGGTCTTTGTTCTTCCCTTTCAACAGGTCTAGTGGTCTTTGTTCTTCCCTTTCAACAGGTCTAGTGGTCTTTGTTCTTCCCTTTCAACAGGTCTAGTGGTCTTTGTTCTTCCCTTTCAACAGGTCTAGTGGTCTTTGTTCTTCCCTTTCAACAGGTCTAGTGGTTTTTGTTCTTCCTTCGTGCCCTTTAACTCTTTCAATACTGGGACACATTTTTACCTTGAGATTTGTGTACGATTGGACCATTTTATTTACATTATAAAGGATCTATGGAGGTCAAAAAGGTTAATGGTCACATTCTTCACTATTTCAATCACCACATAAGTCTCTGAAGCTGTATAAAGTCACCAAATAGTAAGCAGAATGAATATGAAAACGCGTCATTGTACTAAACAGGTTAAAGCGAAGAGGAAGGAGCTGATTGTGTTTTGAGGGATGGGATGGAGTGAGAGAACCGAAATGTAAGGGTAGAGGATATGGAAGTAGAACGCATAGGGGCAGGCAAGGCTTTGGGAATGCACAAATAGGGAACCACAGGAAGGATTAATAAAGCCGGTGAAGGGACAGGAAGGACGGATAAATGTGAGGGTAGAGGATATGGAAGTAGAACTCATAGGGGCAGGCAAGGCTATGGGAATGGGCAGACAGGGAACCACAGGAAGGATTAATAAAGGCAGTGAAGGGACAGGAAGGACGGATATGTGCAGTGAAGGGCAAAGGGAAGGATTGATAAGGGCAAATAAAAGCCACAGGAAGGATTGATAAAGGAAGGTAAGGGTCACAGGAAGGACTGATAAGGCCAAGTAAGAACGACAGAAAA
This sequence comes from Portunus trituberculatus, assembly GCF_017591435.1. Taxonomy (NCBI): domain Eukaryota; kingdom Metazoa; phylum Arthropoda; class Malacostraca; order Decapoda; family Portunidae; genus Portunus; species Portunus trituberculatus. The sequence goes on from NC_059273.1 coordinate 14,452,057, forward strand.
GATTGATGAGGGGAGTGAAGGGCAAGACAAACGATTGATAAAGACAGTTAGTGGCAGGATGAAGACAAAGGCAGGTTAGACAAAGGTGAAAGATAAAAGAGCAATTTGGCAGATAAGAACAAGACAAAGGATTGATAAGGACAGTTAGTGGCAGGATGAAGACAAAGGAGGTTAGACAGAGCTGAAATCGAAGTAAAGGGATATTTAAGGGCAAAGTAAGGGGTATTTAATAGATTTTAGGTGAAAGTAAGGATCGGGTAATGGTAATCGTTGCTGTGATAACGCGCTTAACCTTTTCTGAACACACAGAGACGCAATAGTGTTTGATAACTGATAGAGCAGAACACAAACACTCACCCACACACTCTCTCACCCTCTCTTCCTGGGTATTGATCTCGTATACAGTAAATTTCTCTTCCTCGCCTCCTGGTCATGCCAATGCTCAATGACACGCACCAAAACTTGTAAGGAACGACCATGAACCTCCACATTCTGCCTCGTTCGCGCACCGTCAGGAGAAAATTTACACACAGGAAGTATTGTTTTGTGTGCGTTGACCTCTCCGACTTGCTGGTCCTCGTGTAAAGAGTACGGCTCGCTTGTTTTGACCTCCGTGTGGCGAGGAGAGTGGGGAGGTTCGAGAGGAAGAAGAGAATGAGAGGGATTGATGCAGGAAAGAGGGTTGAAAAAGAGTAGATAGTAGAGGAGAGAGAGAGAGAGAGAGAGAGAGAGAGAGAGAGAGAGAGAGAGAGAGAGAGAGAGAGAGAGAGAGAGAGAGAGAGAGAGTATAGTAAACGATGAGGAAAGTGTGTGTGTGTGTGTGTGTGTGTGTGTGTGTGTAGTTAGTTTATCGCTACATCTGACACTAGCTTAATCCAACGAAGAAGAAGCAAGGCAGGTAGACAGACAGACAGACAGACTGACTGACTGACAGACAGACAGACAGACAGACAGACAGACAGACAGACAGACAGACAGACAGACAGACAGACAGACAGACAGACAGACAGACAGACAGACAGACAGACAGACAGACAGACAGACAGACAGACCGAGAGACAGAGCGATATGTAAACAGGCAGGCGGAAAAACAGGTAAACAAAATAAGAACACACGGAACGGAACACAATATACCTTAATCCACACACACACACACACACACACACACACACACACACACACACACACACACACACACACACACACACACACACACACACACACACACACACACACACACACTCATTCCTCGCTTAGTGTCGTAAATAAAGGCTTTTAATTTATATATAAGAACTTTCCCGTCCGCTCCCCTTTAATGCAAGCCTCGTGTAAGAAGAAATGACTAAAACGGATTACCTTCTTTCCTTCTGAGCCTTGAAAGGGACCCACGTATGAAGTACCAGCACCTTGAATTATGGAACAGTAAGGTAATGGATATAGTTCTCCCGTGAGAGTTTAGTGTCCATTGTTGCCGTTTTTTTTTGTTAAGAAATGGAGGTACTTTCGTTATAAGAAGTGGTTGATGGGAGAGAGATTAAGAGAGAGAGAGAGGGAGAGAGGGAGAGGGAGATGGAAAGAGACATTATAGGACAAAAAATATGTAAAAAAAATAAAAGAAAATTATATATTTCCCCTCTCACTCAACAATGGTAGAAAAAGAATACATTTCCGTGGAAGTTAAAATTCAGGAAAGAAAATAAGAATGATAATTGACGATACAATACAAAGGAGCGTGAAATAGAAGTAGTTTTCAGAAAGGAATGTTGATTGGAAGAGACGACAGGCATAACATTCTTAGTAAAGGAAAGGTGTTTGCTATTACAGAGAGAGAGAGAGAGAGAGAGAGAGAGAGAGAGAGAGAGAGAGAGAGAGAGAGAGAGAGAGAGAGAGAGAGACTTTTAACAGTTACACATACCACCATTAATCAATGTATAAATAAGTGAACATATGAATTTACAAAGAGCTGATACAAATAATCGAAGCACTTGACTTGATATACAACAGTCAGTGTGAGCCAGCGTGACGATGTACAGTTGTGGCCTAACCCAGGTAACTTTTGGAGAATCAATTTTCCTGTAGTGGTGATGGTGATTATGATGGTGATGGTGATGTGATGGTGATGAACGGAATACTGAAATACTAGTAGTGCATGGAGATCAATGAAATGCAATGGAGAAAAAAAAATGTTAATGGTTTAAATTGAGAATATCACACGAGTAGGGAAAGGCGAGAGAAAGAAAATGTACAGTACCATGATTACTCTTTCTAGCTTGTCCAGAAAATTGCAGACACAATGAGCAGCGGTGGTGGATTTTAGTGTGCAGTATAAGGAAGGCTGAAGAAAATCTGATGTATTTTCTTGACTAATTGCTGAAGTTTATAAGCAGACGTGAGTGCTCCAGTTTTCTCTCAAGTTAAGTAAATTTATATGAAGTCAATGGGTGAAGTCTATCATGGGCAAATAATGTTTTTTCTCTTGAAGAATGTGAGTTTATGTTGATCCTACGCACGTTTACGAGTACAGTGAATAAAGAATCATTATAGAAGGTTTTTACTAATGCACGAGTTTACTTCGTTCAAAATACGCAAGCTTACAAACATAAGGACGCCAGTTTACCTTGAACTTACGTAAATGTACAATAAGTTTACAAGGAAGGTTATATAAGTAGTTTTTTTTATTTCTAATTAGACAAGCTCACATCAATTAAAAGTATCCAAGTTTACATTCATGAACAAATTAACACACTCTTTTAGTAAACATGAAATGAATTTACTCGGAAGTCAACATGCAGCTGCTGTGGCTTGACCTTTGAAAACTCGTATTAGTGTAATTGACTCACGAAGAAAAGCAATGAATGACGTGGACTGCATTAGTGAGAACGAAGCTTTATTTTTTTCAACTCCCACTTTCGTTCCGGCATTGCTTCATTCCACTCACTTATTCATCGTAACAGGCATTCAGAGCAGCGTGTGGTGTGTCGTAAATTCTCTTCTCTCGCTACTCGTATTAAAATGCTTTGTTTGTGCCACTTTGTATGAGATGGGGAAGGAAGTGGAAATGAGGAGGAGGGTGGTTAGCAGGAGGAAGAAGAAGAAGGAGGAGGAGGAGGAGGAGGAGGAGGAGGAGGAGGAGGAGGAGGAGGAGGAGGAGGAGGAGGAGGAGGAGGAGGAGGAGGAAGAGAAGGAGTTATCGAGAAAATTCATTGAAGAAGAAATGATGTTAGAATTTAAGTGTAGATACTGTTACGTTCACCGGTTAAACTGGTAAGATTGGCATCGGAGAGCCGGTGAACAATAAAAAAAAAAAACACTGCAGGTTCAACTGGTGAGGAAATGTAAAGGGGTCACTTTAAAAGCTACTTTAATAACCCATAATGAAATTGACACATATAACAAGAAACATGAAACACAGATATATAACATGAAACACAGGAAAATGACATACACATATACATATAACACAGTAATAAATACAACAATAAAGAACCCAACTTATTACCTAACGATAATCCTAATCCTATATTGAGGCAATGTGGAAAACACGGACGAGGGGAAGTGATACTTATGCGGTGTCGCAGTGGTGAAATGCTGGGTGATGGTTGATCCCACGGCAGAACCAAGAGGCGTTGTGTTCACTGGTTGAGGCTTGGATCTCAACTGCCAATCCAGAAAACCAAGAGCTGGCTCAACACTTTCGGTTGAGTCGAAAGGGCCGCGTGAATCCAACTTCGGGACAGTAGCCGGGCTTCATGAAACGGTGACGTGGAAGGTTCACGAGACGGTGGCGTGGAAGGTTCACGAGACGGTGACGTGGAAGGGAGGCGGAGAGGTGGCGAACGAGGTAACAAGCGGAGGAGGTGATGGTAGTAATGCATGTTACGGGCGGGCCGTAACATTTCCTCCCCCCTAAGACCTCCGTAATGGGCTCATGAAGGAGGTGAGACGGGAGATCTTGATAAGGCGTCGGCGATGATGTTGTCCACCCCCACCACCAGACACAGCACCTCGCAAAGGAAGAACCTGCAGAAGCTTGAAGCGCACATCGGAGGAGACGATGACGAGGAGGCGATACACGAGCCAGACAGCGGTGATGGTGGTGAGAGAGACCAGCCAGAACCAGATGAAAATGTAGATCTTCTCGTTGATGATGTTAACCGCCAGCACACACATGGTGTCGTGGGTCTCGATGGTTCCCGAAGGGCCGAACTTCCTGAAGGTGCACTTGGTGACTCTGGGGAAGATGCGTGTCATGGGATCGATGCGCTTCTCGGGGTCCATGTCAGGGAAGTTGATGACCTCCGTGCCGTAGGTGAGGAAGGTGCCGCCCAGGAACAGGTCGGTGAAGTAGATGTTGCCCTCCAAGTCCTGAGTTATGTAATTTATAGCCCTCTGGAAGGTGGCGGGAGCATTAGACACGCAAAGGGCATCACTGGTATTGGTATAGTCCGAAGGGAGTGATGAAGGCGGATATTATTTGGGCCTCGTCCGAGAGGGGAATCTGGTAGTAACCTTTAAGCAAGTCTATAGTGGTTACAAATTTGGCTACTCCTATACTATCTATAAGGTCCTCTATCAAGGGCAATGGGTAGGAGTCTGGCAATAACTTTTAAGATCAGACTGTTGTGAAGGTGTTAAGGAAAGAAACACCTCATCAAGGTTGGACATGATTTGGCTGTTTGAGGGGCGTCCTTTAGGTGACGAGAAGAGGAATTCGATGTCGGACTCTTCCTCGGGGGGCACAGGACCAGACTCCTTTCCTATCAGACATACAGGTACAGCGCGAGACAAGTCGTCCTCTGGTTCTCTGGAGTGGTAAGGTTTCATTAGATTAATATGAACAAGTTGGGAATCCTTACGACGGTCAGGAGTGTGGACCACATAATTTAATGGACTTAGTTTTTGAGCCACAACATAAGGTCCCATGAACTTACTGTGAAGAGCATTGCCTGGAGTGGGGAGAAAAAGTAAAACCTTGTCTCCTGGTTTGAAACTTCTCATGACAGATTTGGGAAGAGAATTCTGTTGCATTTTAGTTTGAGATTTGAGGAAGTTTGATTTAGCAAAAGATCTGACTTCACTGATTTTATTCTTAAGGTTACTGATGTAGTCAGACACACTGGGGCTTGAAGGAGTATTTTGAGTAAACCATTGATCCTTTAATATTTTGAGAGGCCCCTGATCTGTCTACCATAGAGTAATTCAAAGGGAGTAACCTAAAGAATCTTGAGGAGATTCTCTTAAAGCGAAGAGAAGGAAAGAAATACTTTCATCCCAGTCTCCTTGATGCTCCAAGCAATACTTCTTCATCATGGATTTTAATGTTTGGTGAAACCGCTCCAGACAGCCTTGGGATTGGGGTGGTAAGCCGAGGAGGTAACATGGTCGATGTTTAGCTCATTCACTATCTGTTGGAAAAAATGGCTAGTGAAATTGCTACCCTTGTCAGACTGAATTTGTTTTGGAATTCCTACCGAGGTGAAAAAATGTATTAGATGTTTTACAATGGTCTTTGATGTGATGTTCTTAAGAGGAATGCTTCAGGGTACCTGGTAGTGGGATCCATGAGGGTTAACAAATACTGATTCCCTCGTTTGGTTTTGGGTAAGGGCCCTACGCAGTCTAGTATGATCTTTTCGAAGGGCTCCGTCTGAACTGGAATAGGCGTCAGAGGAGCTGGCACAAGGCGTTCGTTAGGCTTACCCACAACTTGACATATGTGACATGTTTTTACATAGTGTGACACATCCTTTTTCATTCCTGGCCAAAAAAATGTTGAAGAGCCTTCTTGTAGGTTTTTGGATGCCTAGATGACCTGACAATCCATCATGAGCTAGTTCTATAATGGCTGGTCTTACAGACAAGGGATGACAACTTGATGTGTTTCTGACCAGGTGTCTAGTTGTTTCAGTTCAGGAGGTCTGTAGGCACGCATCAGGACTCCTTCCTGATAATAAAAACAAGGCAATTTAGACATATCCTTTGTCTCACTGGCCACATGTCTGATCTTAGCCAAAGTGAGATCCTGTTCCTGAGCATTAATCAAATTCTCCTTTGAAATGATGTCATTATACAAGTTGTCAGTAGAGGCAATCATTGGTGGAGGAGGTGATGAAAGGGCAGGGGACTTGGACTGAGACCTGGTGACTGCACACACTGGGAAGAAGTGAGGGATGTTTCGTCCAGGGTCTTAGTGGGACTTTCTGTTAAGGGAGAATCAAGAACAATTAAGTTTGGAACAGCCAAGTTACCCGCAAGATCATTACCCAGTACAAGATGTACCCCGGTACTGGCAGTTCACCAGGTTTAATGGCTACCTCAACCTCTCCTGAAATGAACGGGCACTGTAAGCTAATATTAGCCAAGGGATAGGAGAGCTGTGATTCGAGACCTGTAAGGATCACCTTCTCCCCAGTGAAAGCCTGTTTGATGTTAGGGATGACATCTTCCCTTAAGATGGATTGGGCAGCACCTGTATCACGCAGAACCTTGATATTTATTGCCTTGTCTTTACCATCAGTCAGGGACACTTTACCTTGATACATGTACGAGTCATAAAGTTCTAGAGGAGAGTTGACAGGGTTAGCTAGGGCCACTGGTTTCTTGTTCTCAAATGTGTTAGGTCTAGGGGACACAAAAGAAAATTGACGTTGAGAACCCTTGCAATTTGGGTGTCTACATTTCTGGATCGTGTGACCTGGCTTCTTACAGTATGTACACCAGGGGGAATTATATGCATTTGGCGAGAATCCGGTTGGCTTACCACCCGCGCCCCAAAACCTTCCCCAAAGGAGGACCTAACATTAGACAGTGAACCACGACCTCTACTACCCAGGGATCCCATCAACAAAGCAAACGCATCAGCCACTTTAGCGGCAGACATAAGCTCACTCTCTCCCGTTCTTCCACATGCCTCAGAATATTAAATGGTAACTTGTTCTTCCATTCTTCCAGGACCATTAGATTGAGCAACTCCGAAAAGGTGGTAATGTTAAGGGCGGCTAACCATTTCTTAAATTGTCTTAGTTTCTCACTAGCGAATTCAACATAGGTGTGAGACTCTGGTTTCACATACTTTCGAAACTGCTGTCTGTATCCATCAGAAGTGATAGAGTAGGCGTCTAGAATGTTACCTTTGATCTCTTCATATTCTACCTCATCACTAAGGCCGTTGTATACCCTATAAGCTTTTCCTACTAGCTTAGGGACAAGGAGAGACACCCACTGATCCTTGGGCCATTTATTCCTATGAGCAATGCTCTCAAAAGCGCGAAATGACCCGTCAACATCAGATTCATCAAAAGGGGGAACTAGCGGAGCAGCTGTAGCAGGATTAAAGCTTGCTAACTGTTTCTTTATATCTATTTCTTCCCTCTAAACTTAGCGTCATTTCGTAGGGTTAACTCCTGAATTTCTAACTCTTTCTCCTGCCTTCTAAGTTGTAACTGAAATTCTCTCTCTTTATCTTTATCTTCTTTTCTGCCTGTAGTTGCATTTGTTTTCCTGTAGTTGCATTTGTTTTCATGCATCCGGTATTCTAGTTTAAGCTTCTCAATTTCCCATTGACTTATCCTACTCTTATCCTGTTCTTCCTGGGGACTGTGTATTATAGTCCTCGTAGAGGCTGACATGGGAGTTAACTCTTCTATGGCATTTCCTAGCAACTGACCTTCTTGCACTAGATGTTCAACAACTACATTCTTAATGACCTCTTTAGTCATCTGAGACGTGATGGGAACATCAAAATGTTTAGCGATGGCTTTCCATTGGTCCTTCTTTATATTAGCATATTTAAGTTGTTCCAGAGAAGGGTCGGCACAAAATCTTCAACGTTAAACTGAGCGGAAGCCATATTAAATAGATGTTAAACCACAACAAAAAAATGATAAGCGAATTACTTAAGTGAGGAACTTGGCAGAGTGATAATAAAGGCAACCTTGGAAATTACCTAGATTATACTTAAGTAAACACTTATGAGTACAATCACTAATGAGGGGTAAACTAGAGAGTTACGGCATTAAGAGGGATCCGGATTACTCTAGTTACGAGACTTGAGTGAGGAGCGAATTGTACTGAGACTTGTTATTGATAAGGAGGCGGATTAGTCTGAGAGACTAGTTAAAATGGCCGATTCTAACTAGCGAGAAAAATGATCCGCGAAGTGAGGGCATTGAGGGTTCGCATGAACATATGATGATCCCAACACTTGGATAACACTTATTACACACCTGCCTATGTGCAAAAATAGAGATAAGTGCTATCGGTGAACACGCCTTTCTACCTGGTTTCCTGCTCTACCACTGCTATGCGATACCAATGAAAGTCACGAAGCACGTTTAACCCAAAAGGAGCCACTTGAACGCACAAAGGTAAATTTAAACCACACGCAGAGTAAGTCACAGAAAAAAACACATCAGAGTCACAACACCACAGAAACACAAGCAATCACAGAAAAAAGTCACTGGAAAAATGGAACACTGAACATGGGTTATAATGGTCCTGTCACGGTCGCCAATTGTTACGTTCACCGGTTAAACTGGTAAGATTGGCATCGGAGAGCCGGTGAACAATAACAATAAAAAAAACACTGCAGGTTCAACTGGTGAGGAAATGCAAAGGGGTCACTTTAAAAGCTACTTTAATAACCCATAATGAAATTGACACATATATAACAAGAAACATGAAACACAGATATATAACATGAAACACAGGAAAATGACATACACATATACATATAACACAGTAATAAATACAACAATAAAGAACCCAACTTAATACCTAACAATAATCCTAATCCTATATAGAGGCAATGTGGAAAACACGGACGAGGGAAGTGATACTTATGCGGTGTCGCAGTGGTGAAATGCTGGGTGATGGTTGATCCCACGGCAGAACCAAGAGGCGTTGTGTTCACTGGTTGAGGCTTGGATCTCAACTGCCAATCCAGAAAACCAAGAGCTGGCTCAACACTTTCGGTTGAGTCGAAAGGGGCCGCGTGAATCCAACTTCGGGACAGTAGCCGGGCTTCATGAAACGGTGACGTGGAAGGTTCACGAGACGGTGGCGTGGAAGGTTCACGAGACGGTGACGTGGAAGGGAGGCGGAGAGGTGGCGAACGAGGTAACAAGCGGAGGAGGTGATGGTAGTAATGCATGTTACGGGCGGGCCGTAACAATACAGAAAAACGAAAAAAAAAAATGGAATATTGAGGATGAAATGATATATATATATATATATATATATATATATATATATATATATATATATATATATATATATATATATATATATATAGAGAGAGAGAGAGAGAGAGAGAGAGAGAGAGAGAGAGAGAGAGAGAGAGAGAGAGAGAGAGAGAGAGTGTGTGTGTGTGTGACATTTGAGAAACGATGAGGATAATGATGAAAAGAGACGTGACAGAGAAGAGGAATAGTGGCATGAAGTACAGAGGGAGGATTGGGGATTGATGATAGCGGGAGAGTGGCGAGATGAGGTTGGAAAGGGGGGGTGAAGTAGTAGAGTAGGAGTAGTGGAGTAGGGAAGGCGTATCGGCTGAAGAAAGGGCTGGATTGGATTTTCTGGGGGTCAAAGAACTCTGAGGGGAATAGATCCGTGTCCTTGTCTGTGCTATCGTCTTTCCTGCCTCCCCTTCTTTTTTTTTGCCGCATTCTTCTCCTCCTTGTTCCTTTTCCTCCACTTCCTTTCTCCACGGTGAGGGTAAAAATGATGCCAGGTAGTAAATAGAACATGGGATCTTTATCGTTCACTCCTTCATTATTCAGGGGAGGCGTAAACCACACACACACACACACACACACACACACACACACACACACACACACACACACACACACACACACACACACACACACACACACACACACACACACACACACACACACACACACACAAAGGCTGCAGGTCGTACTCAGATAATGGTCGTTTCGCTGTCCCTCAAGAGTCGCCCAGAGGGTCTTGTAGTCACCAAACACTCCCGCGCCTTCCAGCAACCCATTACATAGGCTCTGCATCTCCTCCTTCCCTCCCTCCTTCTGCTCCTCTTCCTCTTTGACCTCTTGCTCCTTCCCGTCCTTTAGTTTCTCATTGTCTTCCTCCTCATCTATCTCTTCCTTTCTATATTCACGTGCTCCTCCTCTTCTTCCTCTACTTTCTTGTTTTTCTCGTCCTTCTTTATTTTCTGTATTTTTGTGCTCTTCTTCTTCCTCTACTTCTTCCGTCATCCCTTCATGCTACATTCAAAGCTTTCATTTCCTTATACGTCCGGGAGATGATGCATTGGTCTCAGATGTTGCCATTGTCTTAGTGGCTTGAGTTGCAGTACCGTACAGACTAACTACATGCGTCACTTATCCATCCGTCAACTCTTCCTCCTTTCCATCCACTCAGCAACTCCATCAGCCATTTAGATCTCTACTTTCCATGTCCTTTATTAATGAAACCATAAAAAGCATCTGATGGGGAGGAAGGCAACTGTAGGCTTTCGTTTCTTTCCCTCACTTATCCACCACTCGAATCTACTTTTTGATCTGACTCCTCCTATCCATCCACCCAGCTACTCCATCAGCCACTCAGAACTCCACTTTCCATCTTTTTTTTACTGATGAAACCATAAACAGCATCTGATGGAGAGGAAGGCAACTCTAAGCTTTCGTTTCTCTCCACTCATCCACCACCCTCATTCACTTTTTTCAGACTTATCCTCCCATCTATCTAGTCAGCCACTCTATCAGCCATTGAGATCTCCACTTTCCATCTTTTTTACTAATGAAACCACAAACAACATGTGATGGGGAGGAAGGCAACTGTACGCTTTCCCGTCTCTCGTCTCCACCAAATGCATTCACTTTTCTATTTGTGTGCTTCCCCTTCAATAGTTTGCCGCCCAACGCAGGGAAAGTTCGCGTTATCTGTGGATCGTTGTGTGAGGTTTTCCGTTCAACGTCTCATATATTATTTTTTCTTCGTGGCCAAGTCAACAGGAGAGGCTTGGCGAGTCTGCTTTGAGGGTGGAGAACAATCTACTGTACCTTGACGCAAGTGTTTACCTCACTCACCAAAGGGAATATTTCTGCTGCTCCTCCTCTTCTTCTTCTTCTCTGTTCGTTCTCGTCCTTCTCTTGCTGCTCCTTCATTGCCTTATTCTAATGTTATATACGTAATTTTCTCTCCTGTGTTTGTTCTTGTGTTGTACAGTTGTGTATGGTTCTCTCTCTCTCTCTCTCTCTCTCTCTCTCTCTCTCTCTCTCTCTCTCTCTCTCTCTCTCTCTCTCTCTCTCTCTCTCTCTCTCTCTCTCTCTCTCTCTCTCTCTCTCTCTCTCTCTCTCTCTCTCTCTCAGGCAAGCCATACTTTCTTCATCACACTCAAATTACCTCTTCTTTCCTTTTCTCCTCCTCCTTTTCCTCCACCCTTTCCTCCTCCTCCTTCTTCTCCTCTTCCTAGTCTTCTTCTTCTTCTTCTCCTCTTCCTAGTCTTCTTCTTCTTCTTCTTCTTCTTCTTCTTCTTCTTCTTCTTCTTCTTCTTCTTCTTCTTCTTCTTCTTCTTCTTCTTCTTCTTCTTCTTCTTCTTCTTCTTCTTCTTCTTCTTCTTCTTCTTCTTCTTCTTCTTCTTCTTCTTCTTCTTCTTCTTCTTCTTCTTCTTCTTCTTCTTCTTCTTCTTCTTCTTCTTCTTCTTCTTCTCCTCCTCCTCCTCCTCCTCCTCCTCCTCCTCCTCCTCCTCCTCCTCCTCCTCCTCCTCCTCCTCCTCCTCCTCCTCCTCCTCCTCCTCCTCCTCCTCTTCCTCCTCCTCCTCCTCCTTTCTCACCTCAGCACCAAGAGAATTTGCAGCTGCTTTCAGACCTCAAGCAAATACCCCTCTGTTCATTTTTCCTCCCACCTTTGTGTGTGTGTGTGTGTGTGTGTGTGTGTGTGTGTGTGTGTGTGTGTGTGTGTGTGTGTGTGTGTGTGTGTGTGTGTGTGTGTGTGTGTGTGTGTGTGTGTGTGTGTGTGTGTGTGTGTGTGTGTGTGTGTGTGTGTGTGTGCTGATTTCCTCTTCCTTCTTTCAAGTTTCCGAAGGCTTATTTTTGTATGAAATATGCACATTTTTTCTTTTCCTCTGCGTCAAATGAATGGCTTGAAAAAGAGAAAGAAGAAGAGAGAGGTAAAAAGAGAAATTAAAACATTGAATAAACTCTCTCTCAACACATTGATTAATATTAACTCTCTCACACACACACACACACACACACACACACACACACACACACACACACACACACACACACACACACACACACACACACACACACACACACACACAAGCTACATTCATAACAACATTCAGAACTACACGCTCTTTTTTCCCTTCCTCTTCCTGCAGCATCTCTTCCTTTAAAATAGAACACACACATGATGATATTTGTATTTACCCTTCCTCTTTCTCGCTACCTCTCTATTATTCATCCTTCCTTCCTCGTATTTACCTTTTCCTGCCAACTTTTCCTGCGTTTCTCTACTCGCTATGACTCGTCGGCGTGAAGTTTACCTGAGATTACTTGCCTTTACCTGTGAATAAGCCGCGTATGTAAACTCAACGTGGATATGAAGCAGTTTACTCTTCGTCTTAGCTGGCCATGTTACCGCGGCGTCATCTGCTGGAGTGAGTCACAAACAAAATATATTTAAACGATTTCACCCGTTTTTTTCCTCATAAACCTCATGAAACTGCCGTAACGCTGCAGGGAATGGAAGGAGGGAGGGTGTAACGTGAGGGAATAAAGAGGAAGGAAGGAAGGAAAAGTCGCTAATTCGTGAAAGGAGAGCGTGAAGAGTGAAGGAAACTGTAGTGTCCGCTGCGTATGGATTCGTTTACGCAAAGGATGCCATCGATCGTTATATAAGTATACGGTTCGTCCTTCCTGGAGGGTGACTGGCCTTCCTCTTTCTCCTCGTCCTCCTCCTCCTCCTCCTCCTTCTCCTCCTCCTCCTCCTCTTCTTCTTCCTCCTTTTTCTCCTCCTCTTTCTCCTCCCCCTCCTCCTCCGCCTCCTCCTCTCCCTCCTCATTCCCCTCCTCCTCCTCTTTCTCCTCCTCCTCCTCTTTCTCTTTCTCTTCCTCCTCTTCCTCCTCCTGTCTTCGATTTCTATCCATGTCACTCCCTATTCAAGTTTATCATTCCTTCTTCTCTTTTGTCTGTATCTTTTTATGTCTTTTTGTGTCTGTCTGTCTGTCTGTCTGTCTGTCTGTCTGTCTGTCTGTCTGTCTGTTTGTCTGTCCGTCCGTTTGTGTATCTATTCGTTTAGTCACCTTTCTCTCTTTCTCTCATTATTACTATTTCCTCGTCTTCTATAATATTTCTTTCAGTTCCTCCGTGTATCATTTTATATAAGGTAGATAATATTCTCTTCGTCCCCCATGTCTCCTTTTCCGTTTTCTTCTCTTCTTTTTATCCTTCCTCCTTCAATGTATAGGAGGTACTCGAGAAAAAAAAACATAAACAAATTGACTTTTTCAATATATCATAGTGACCCTTGAAGACAAAC
>NC_059273.1:14468089-14480589 GCF_017591435.1 Portunus trituberculatus
TAATACTAATAATAATAATAATAATAATAATAATAATCCTTCTCCTCCTCCTCCTCCTCCTCCTCCTCCTCCTCCTCCTCCTCCTCCTCCTCCTCCTCCTCCTCCTCCTCCTCCTCCTCCTCCTCCTAATACAGGTACCACCACCACCACTACCACCACCACCACCCCCACCAGCACCACCACCACCACCACTATCTTTCATCCTACTCCCAAACATAGACCAAACTGCATCAAATAATACAAATTAATATAAAAAAAAAATAGCATTAACACACAAACGATGACCATATAACGTTCACAAACTAACCCTTTTAACTCTACGATCCATTTTCTTTGTATTTAGCGAAGTCGAGGCAAAATACGCGGTCTTGTACTGAAAGATTAAGAAAAACAAGTGTACCGAGGAATACGAATGAGGAAGAAAGAATAGGAGAAAGAGTTGCAGTATTAGATTGGCCATTTGGTGCAGTAACTCCCCTTGCGGACGAGTTAAAGTTTCGTTATTACCTCAAGTTTCGCTATTAACGCAATCACTGTTCAGAAAAGACTCCCTAAAACTTATCACGGTGACATAATTAGCGGAAGAGGAGGAGGAGGAGGAGGAGGAGGAGGAATTTCAAGTTAATTAAACCTTCTGATGGTTATTATTACTTCCTCCGTGTAAGGTTCACATCCAATTAACCACACAAAAGTATCGCAAATTTTGTATCTATAGCCAGCTCAGTATTTTCCTCATGTTATTCTCTTATTTATACATTGGTTTATATATTTACGGTTATTAGGTGAAGACTGTATCTATCTTGTACTTTGAAACACTTGTAGTTATGATTTCTTTTCTTTTAGTAAATGGTATACTTTCAATTGAAATAGAGCCTTTTCACCCTTTCAGTGCCATGACGCGTTTTCCTATTCATTCTGCTTATTATTTGGTGATTATACACAGCTTCAGAAACTTTTGTGTGGGTTAAGATAGTGAAGACTGTGGCCATTAATCTTCTGACCTCCATAGACCCTTCCTAATGTCAATAAAATCGTCTAATCACATGCAAGATTCAAGTTAGAAATGTGTTCCAATATTGAAGGGGTTAAAAGCAAATATATCTACTGCTTTCTACTATAGCATCGTTATTTCTATCTTTATGCAACAAGTTTAAAAATACTCAGTAGACATGCCTGTTTTTCACACGCCAATATTTTGAAGTATCCCTTGAAAATACCTTCACGTCTCCATTTTCTCTCAAACGGACTAGTACATTCCCGCAGGACCACACGACGCTACAGTCAACATTAGGCAGACAACCCAAGCATCTTTAACCCCATCAATAATGAAACGCATTTTTACCATGAAGTTTTTGTGTGATTAGACGATTTTATTTACATTAGCAAGGGTCTATGGAGGTCACAAGATTAATGGCCAGAGTCTTCGTTGTTAAAATCCCCACTTAAGTTTCTGAAGCTGTATAAAATCACCAAATACTAACCACAATGGATATGCAAACGCGTCATGGTACTGAACGGGTTAAACTTTACAGGAAACTCAACATCGTATTATTCCAATTTTCTCTACCCTTTTCACGCCGAAGTCTCGCCGTCCTGAAGGCAAGGTGAGCATTTATTCCACTCCCATTTCTTTCCATTTTTCTCTCTCCCTCTCAGCGCTAAGTGGTCTTTTGGTCCACTTGCTCCTGGGGCCGTTCTCGCCAAGCCTCGTTCTTCCTAATGGGTTTTTTCTCTTTCGTTCTGGCCTGGGATTTCTATTTTTCTTTATTCTGAATTTCACTGAGGAGGAAGATTTCATTGCAAGGACTGCATTAAGGAGGAGGAGGAGGAGGAGGAGGAGGAGGAGGAGGAGGAGGAGGAGGAGGAGGAGGAGGAGGAGGAGGAGGAGGAGGAGGTTTTAATTGAAAGGGAATGAAAAAGATGTGGTAAAAGATGAAGAACGAAAGAAAAAGCAGCAATTTAAAGAGAGAAAAATGTGATAAAGCGAAAATTGCAATAATAAAAGGATAGAAGAGAGAGAGAGAGAGAGAGAGAGAGAGAGAGAGAGAGAGAGAGAGAGAGAGAGAGAGAGAGAGAGAGAGAGATAGCATATAAAAGAAATCGAGATGCGGGAAGGAGAATGAAATGTAATGGAAGAGGGAAGAGATAAGAGGGGAAGGGAACTGAAGGAAACGAAGAATAAGAGGAGGAAGAGGAGGAAGGATAATGGTAGAAGAGGAAGAGAAGAGAGTGACTGAATGGGGAGAGGGAGCAAGGGATAGTAGAGGGGTGGGAGAGGGGGGGAGGAGGGAGAGTAAATGTAAGAGTAGGGGAGGGGAGAGGGAGGGGGAGAGGGAGAGTGAGAGAGAGAGAGAGGAGAGGGAGAGGGAGAGGGAGGAAAATGTGGATCCCGTCATTCTAGGAACTCATTCCTTTGCGAAGTTACGAACAAGGGAAAGCTTGAACATTATGGCTGTACACACACACACACACACACACACACACACACACACACACACACACACACACACACACACACACACACACACCACCATCTTTAACTGAAAATAACTAAATAGATGAATAATGTATGAAAAATCAGCAATAGGGACTTGGAGGGATCACATTGAACAGCAAAGGGCAGGGCAGCGGCACAGCACACGAGACATGTCGCAGCAAGGCTCAATCGCAAGACAGGATCGTGTTGCAATATTGATGCAGCAAGACTGAAATAGCCGAGTGTTGCAGGTGTTGAATTTATTGTACGGAGAAATGCAACGTGTGAAAAATTGATAGGAGATTGGATGGAAGTGAGGAATGTCTTACCTTAGAGAGAGAGAGAGAGAGAGAGAGAGAGAGAGAGAGAGAGAGAGAGAGAGAGAGAGAGAGAGAGAGAGAGAGAGAGAGAGTTGTAAGTCAGTCCTTTCGTTCTGTCAATAAATTCCAAGTGTTGCTTATGAAGATTTTGGGTCAGTAATTCAGTCAATGAATAAGTTAGTATGTTGGGTACTCAGTGTGTTTCTCATTCCTTCAGTCTCGTATTCGTTCAGTCAGTCAGTCAGTCAGTCAGTCAGTCAGTCAGTCAGTCAGTACACGTAAAAATGAAAAGGGTAAACAGTCACATTATTAGGACACATACATAGTTGATACTGTCGAGTGTGTGTGTGTGTGTGTGTGTGTGTGTGTGTGTGTGTGTGTGTGTGTGTGTGTGTGTACCACATATATACTTAATTAATTGAATTTTTCCACACACACACACACACACACACACACACACACACACACACACACACACACACACACACACACACACACACACACACACACACACACACACACACACACACACACACACACACACACACACACACACACACACACACACACATACACAGGTAACAGGTGTTCTTGTGTCCATTTTGCTTTCTCTCTGAGAACGAATATTAATTGGCTCATTACCGCACTAAGCAGGAAGTAGAGCAGGAGAGAGAGAGAGAGAGAGAGAGAGAGAGAGAGAGAGAGAGAGAGAGAGAGAGAGAGAGAGAGAGAGAGAGAGAGAGAGAGAGAGAGAGAGTCAAAGTCACTCCTCCTAACATTAATTGAATATTATTTTTAATATGAATAGAAATATCTTAATTTTCTTTAATCTACATCTAAAGCACAACAGTTTCTTGACCAGTGTGTTGCTTGTGTTCTTGTTTTGTTGTGTATTTGTAGCTGAAATTGAAATAATCCTTAACAATGCTGAGATCTTTGCTTCTTTTTAATTCCAAGTGCTTAATGTCAATGTGTTCGATGATTATTCTCATATTAGACTCACTGATTGCAATTATCGCTTTGCTGTGTTTGCTGCTTTTTCTTCTCTCTCTCTTTTTTTTTTTTTGCAGCTCGAGTTGAAATGTTCTCTAATGATTTAATGCGATGGATTTGACTTCAAGTGTTTATTGTCGATATTTCGTGATAATTATTCTTGTATTCGTCTCATTTGTTACAGTCATTGCCGTGTTTTCTCTCTCTCTCTCTCTCTCTCTCTCTTTATTTTCATTATACTGATTTACTTTTGATTCAACGCTCTTTGTCACCAGGAAGTTATTTTTTCCATCTTATTCTTCACGATTCACGCTATTTTGCAATATTTTCTCACGCTTCCTTAACACTACACTCTTCAATTTTATCCTTCTCTCACTGCGGACTTCTGAATCTAAACACGCACTTCTCTCCTTTTTCTTTCTATCCGTCCCCTTCCGTTTTTTCATTCTCAGTCGCATGTGCTTCAGTATTTCCTTCTCGAAACGTTCCACTATTTCTTGCTCGTGTTCCGCCGCTCCTGACCCTCACTCACCTCGCTCACCTCCACTCAAAAGTATGAATGTCCGTGTTAATAGTACTGATATAATTCCCTTCTTGTTCCTTTTACGTTGGTGGTGGAAATCAGAGAGAGAGAGAGAGGGAGGGAGAGGGAGAGAGACAGAAATGAAACCTTGACGTATAAATCTCTTCTTTTCCTTTCTTTTTCTTTTGGTACCTAGTGAGAACATGTGACGTCTCGGCGTGACCTTGGCTAGTTTCTCTTGCCCCCTAATTAGTGGCCGCCGGCAGGTACAGCAGGAGGTGAGGGCAGCTTTTTAGAATTAGCGTGGTGGTGGTGGAGGAATGGGAGCCTGGTAGTGTTTGGTAAGTGGTGGTGGTGGTGATGTGTGTGTGTGTGTGTGTGTGTGTGTGTGTGTGTGTGTGTGTGTGTGTGTGTGTGTTAAGTGCTTTTAGTTCTTCCCTTTTCTTTTCAAAAAATTTTTCCCTGTTTTTTGTGTTTTCTTCGTATTTTCATAGCCACTCCATTTACTCTCTTTCTTTATTTGATGTTCATCCTTTACCGTATCACCATTTCACCTGTACTTATTTATTCACCGACTATTTCCCATCCTTCCTCTCTTCCTCTAGTCTAACTGTCCCACACACTCTCATCCTTCTCTCTCTCACTCAGTAATGGAGGGAGCAAAAAATTAGATAAAAAAATACAACACAATGGAATATTCCCTCAGATTATTATGCAATGAAAGACTGGAAGCTGCGGACCACGTGAAGTATTTAAGTGCAGTAAGTGAAGGGCTGGAGGCGGCGGAAAAAGAGCAGCGCAGGGGCGGGAAGCAACAGCGGCTGGGAAAGGATGTAAACAGAGGGAATTAACAGAGTACAGGAAGGGACGGTTATGTGTACCTAGAGGTGGAAAAGGGACGTGTTTGTGTGTGTGTGTGTGTGTGTGTGTGTGTGTGTGTGTGTGTGTGTGTGTGTGTGTGTGTGTGTGTGTGTGTGTGTGTGTGTGTGTGTGTGTGTGTATGTGTGTGAATGTGTATGTGAATTAAGTAAAGTTTGCTTATGTTAGGTTAGATTGGGTTAGGTTAGGTTAGGTTAGGTTAGGATACGTTACGTTAAGTTAGTTTAGATTGCATTGGGATAGGTTATGTTACGTTGTGTTATATTATATTACGTTATGTTACGTTAGGTTATGAACGGTTCAGTCTCTCTCCTCCACTACGCCAACAGACTGTCGTAAAATTCCTCATACTTAAGACAGTTTTCACAATTCTAGTCATAGTTTAACAAAGATCCTGTACCACTAGTATCAAAACACTCATGGGAGGGCGACTAATCATCTCCGTGGCCTTTGAATATCCAGTGTGAATGACCCAGAAACAACCCTCTTTCCTGCCACACCGGGATCGTAAACAGGGAAGCTTCTCTACAAAAAGATAGTCGTGGCTCGTATGTTAATATTAATACGTGGGTCGCGCTGCCTCGTAAACCGTCCAGATGATAACGAGGGTATAAAGTGTTTTACAGCATTGCCGCCACGTAACGAATTGATGCTTCAGTCTGTCACTGGATGTTTCATGAGCGAGTAAGCACATATTTATCCGCGAGTGTGTTTGTGTTTGTGTGTGTGTGTGTGTGTGTGTGTGTGTGTGTGTGTGTGTGTGTGTGTGTGTGTGTGTGTGTGTGTGTAAGTCTGTACTTCACGGGAAAATAACGTCATACTTTTTTTTTTTCCTTCTTCACACACACACACACACACACACACACACACACACACACACACACACACACACACACACACACACACACACACACACACACACACACACACACACACACACACACACACACACACACACACACAGAGAGAGAGAGAGAGAGAGAGAGAGAGAGAGAGAGAGAGAGAGAGAGAGAGAGAGAGAGAGAGAGAGAGAGAGAGAAGCTGCAGCCAACGAGAAATACACTTGACCTAGAAAAATAAAACACACACAGCTGCAGCCAACGATTGTTCACACAACACACACACACACACACACCTAGACAAACACACACACACACACACAACACACACACAAATGGACAGAGAAACGATTGTTCACACACACACACACACACACACACACACACACACACACACACACACACACACACACACACACACACACACACACACACACACACACACACACACACAAGTGCAGACAGACAGATAGACCAATAAAAACCTAGACCGACAGACAGACAGACAAACAGACAAGTAAAGCAACCAGACACTTTACTGAGAAGACGCAGAATATGATACGTGGAGAGAGAGAGAGAGAGAGAGAGAGAGAGAGAGAGAGAGAGAGAGAGAGAGAGAGAGAGAGAGAGAGAGAGAGAGAGAGAGAGAGAGAGAGAGAGAGAGAGAGAGAGAGAGAGAGAGAGAGAGAGAGAGATGCCTTGATGAGAACAAATGAGTGCACAGGTTGAGAGAGTAGACCTTCAGGCATTAGTGGGAAGGGGAGAAAGAGAAGGAAGAAGAGGAGGAGGATGAGATGAAAGAGGAGGAAGAGGAAGAGGAAGTGGTGTGGTGGTTGCAGAGTAAGAGAAATTAATAAATGGAAATGTAAAAAGGAATGGATGAGAACAAAAAGGAGGAAGAGGAGCAGGAGGAGGAGGAGGAAGAAGAAGAGGAGACGAAGAAGGATAAAGACAAAGAGGAGGAGAAAGAGAAGAAGAAGAAGAAGGAGGAGGAAGAGGAGGAGGAGGAGGAGGAGGAGGAGGAGGAGGAGGAGGAGGAGGAGGAGGAGGAGGAGGAGGGAGAAGGAGAAGGAGGAGGAGAGTAAGAGAGATGAATAAGGAATGGGTCTAGGAATAAAGGAGAATGAGAAAAAGAAAAAAAAAAAAACAAGAATAACACGGAAAGGGAACAGAGGAAAATATTAAAGAGAAGAGAACGAGGGGATGAAACACCTGAAAAATTATAGAACAGAGAGAGAGAGAGAGAGAGAGAGAGAGAGAGAGAGAGAGAGAGAGAGAGAGAGAGAGAGAGAGAGAGAGAGAGAGAGAGAGAGAGAAGTTGAAGGGGAACTCCTCCTATTTCATTAATTATACACAAGAGAATTTTCTCACTCGAGTTTCAGGAAAAAAAAATAATGGAAATAAAAACGATAAATAGTCTGGAGAAAATTATTTAAGATTTTGAAAAAAATCTTTTTTTTTTGCTCAAAATATTGTTAATTTAATTATTTTGTTATTTTCTTGTACCTGTGTAATTGTTGTTAGTCATTCACAGGTGTGCATTGTGATTAACGTGTGTGTGTGTGTGTGTGGGTGTGTGTGTAATTCACCTCCTCGCTCGCCTGCTGGTCACCCAGCCAGTCTTCCCCATTACGGAGCGAGCTCAGAACTCATAGACCGATCCTCGGGTAGGACAGAGAACACAACACACTCCACACACCGGGAAAGCGAGGCCACAACCCCTCGAGTTACATCTCGTACCTATTTACTGCTAGGTGAACAGGGCCACACATTAAGAGGCTTGCCCATTTGCCTCGCCGCATTCCGGGACTCGAACCCGGCCCTCTCGATTGTGAGTCGAGCGTGCTAACCACTACACTACGCGGTGTGTGTGTGTGTGTGTGTGTGTGTGTGTGTGTGTGTGTGTGAGAGAGAGAGAGAGAGAGAGAGAGAGAGAGAGAGAGAGAGAGAGAGAGAGAGAGAGAGAATAGTTCTTCGGTCATAGCGTGTCGCAGAGGGCGTGGCCATGACAGCAGCATAACACACACACACACACACACACACACACACACACACACACACACACACACACACACACACACACACACACACACACACACACACACACACACACACACACACACTGTACAAGGCTCTGCACACTCACAATTACACACACGCTATCTCACTCTCCTCTTTATGAACCCTGCCTTTGCTTCACGCCGCCCACACGTTACTGGTGCCTCAAGCAAGCGAGGAAGGAGCAAGGGAAAGAGACAGGGACGCCCACACACCACAGAAACATTAAAAGACTCCTGGCTTATCCTTTTCTCGCTGTCCCTAACACGCCTGTGACTGGATGAAGAGCTTTTCTGACTTGTAATAATGCACTTCACACGCCAAACTGGTCTCCAAACTGTTATCTCAAGGAATTTCTTATCTTTTGTTTAGTTTACGTCCGTTTTTGTGTGGTGAAGCGTGTTTGTGTGTCTGTGTTCAGTGGTTTACTTGCCGGGTGTGTCTGTGTGTGTCTTTGATTAGCGCAGGTAAACGCAGCTCATGCAGGGCGGGGCACGGGAGGGCCATCCTAAGCTCTGCGTGTCGTGAAAAGGCAACAAAGCGAGCCTCTCTCTTCTAGGTCACATCCTGCCTAGTTTACTTACATGTGTTGGGTAGAATTGTTTTTTCTGCTCACATACACACACACACACACACACACACACACACACACACACACACACACACACACACACACACACACACACACACACACACACACACACACACACACTGCACAACCTCGCATGCTCTAATAACTATCTGTGCTTTTTTTTCTAAGTGAGCAAATGTATCTTAGAGCAATTTAAGTTTTCTCTTTTTCTTTTTATTTTCCTTTTTTTTTTTCAACGTGAGTGCATGGCCATGACCTCAGCTGGGCCGGACACGTCGAGCAGAGGCGTTATGAAGTCTTTACTGTGACCTGGCGACCCCGGAAACTCGTCAGGTAATCTCAAGGCCGACTTTTCGATATGTACGAAGGGAGAGAAGCAACTGGCAGGAATCACAAAGGGAGGGGAAGAATAAATTGAGTGGCTGTCGATGGCCTATTGGATGCTCTCTCTCTCTCTCTCTCTCTCTCTCTCTCTCTCTCTCTCTCTCTCTCTCTCTCTCTCTCTCTCTCTCTCTCTCTCTCTCTCTCTCTCTCTCTCTCTCTCTCTCTCTCGTGTCAGTTAGTGAAGTATTTATTATTATCGAACCACGAGGGCTGGAGCATCTTTTTTTCTCTTCCTCGCCTCTATTCACGAAGGATATGAAAATAAGTAATAGTTCCTCCTAGTGGCTGAATCAAGGATCTTGTCGCGCACTGACTAACACCCTCGCGTGGTTGTATAGTTATCCCTTAAAATTCTATATAACTTTTTCTCAAAGCCATAGATTCCCTTAAACTGCCCCCCAAAACACCTTTTAACTTAATCTAACTTTCTTTAACTCCTTAAGTACTAAGACATATTTTTACCTTGCTATTTGTGTACGATTAGACGATTTTATTGAAGGTCAGAAGATTAATGGCCACATTGTTCACTATTTCAATTATCCACATAATTTTCTGAAGCTGTATAAAATCACGAAATAGTAACCAGAGAGAATATGTAAACACGTCATGGTGCTGATGGGGTTAAATATATCAAATACCTTCTTAATCCCATAAAACTCTCTTAATCCCACAAAACCAGACCCAAACGCCTTAAGAAACATGCATTTCTTTTCACTATCTATTTTTCTGATTCTCTAAAAAGTTATCTTTTCCTTATTTGTAGAATTGATGAGATGGTTTTATGAAGTGATTGAAATAACAAAAAAAAAAAAAAAATAAATAAATAAATAAATAAAAATCGAGAAATGGCATAGGAAAGATGAAGTATAGGAAATGAAAGAGTAATATGAGGAAGGAACATGTACGAGCTCTCTTCCTCTTGTGTGTGTGTGTGCGTGTGTGTTTGTGTGTGTGTATCCTTCCCGTCTCTCATGTAACTCAATTACCCGTATTGCACTAATCTTCCTTGGGTTATAATAATGCATTCTCTGTGGACGCTCGTCAGAATACCAGGGAATGTAGTTACAGTGTGTACCTCCGTGGCAGAAGTCCTTAAATGCTGTGCTGAAGACTTACAGCTCAGACACTTTCTTCCTGTTCCCGATGTCCATGAGAAATTTACCGCACCTCCCAGTAATGTGATGTCGTTTTCTTCAGCGAAACCATAATAGAAAATGTCAAAGTATGTTAGTGGTGACTCAGCTATTTCAGCGCAAAATTTTATGACCATGACGGGGAAGGATGTCAGTATAAGTCTCTCTCTCTCTCTCTCTCTCTCTCTCTCTCTCTCTCTCTCTCTCTCTCTCTCTCTCTCTCTCTCTCTCTCTCTCTCTCTCTCTCTCTCTCTCTCTCTCTCTCTCTCTCTCTCTCTCTCTCTCTCTCTCTCTCTCTCTCTCTCTCTCTCTCTCTCTATTTTGCTATTCGGTTTTTGCAAAGTTTGGCGGTTTGTTTTATTTTGATTCGTTTTTAAAAAGTAAAGGTTATGAAGAAAACTGATGAAATTTGTTGTGCTTCAAAATAAATGAGTTTTAAATATATCTTATCATATGTTTCGGTGTTGAAGACTTGAATTAGTTAAGTGTGGAAAGGGATATGAAGGACGATGCTCTAAAGAAGTCTTGGCTACACTTTTCTTACATAAAGTTAAAAAAATGGCTAAAGTTTTATATCTTAACGATTTATAAGATAGTCTTGCAAAATTATAATGATAGAGCCATTACAGCAATTACAGTGCGGAGAATACGTGATGTGAAGGTCAGGAAGGGAAGACTGAATGATATACGAGCAATACATGAAAAGTACGTGGCGTCGTTTACAGAAATAGGAAGTGTACATTATGTTTGGAAAGTGGGACCATTAACCTCTTCAGTTCCATGACGCATTTTTCCATTCATTCTGGTTACTATTCAGTGATTTTATACAGCTTCAGCAACTCATTTGGGGATTTAAAAAGTGAAGACAGTAGCCAATGATCTTCTGACTTCCATAGACCCTTCGTAATGTCAATAAAATCGTCTGATCATACCAAAAACTCAAGGTAGACATGCGTTCCGGTACTGAAGGTTAACTCTACAGTATGGTTGGTCCATGTTTCATTGTAGGTGTGGATGTGGGTTGGGCTTAAAAGCATGTACATATAGTCACCATCCATGAAATTGACTGAGCGTAGTGTGTGAAAATTGGGTGAGTCAAAGTCGAGCTTAAACTCTACGGTTCCAGGTTGCCTCTTTTCACTATCAGCCTTGGGTGTGGCTTCCTTTGTCCTGCAGTGAGTCAGAGGGGCTGGTGATGGTAATCGGGGTGGTGAGTCGTGTAGTTTCTGACTCAACGGGTATTTCTATTCATAGTTGTCAGGAGAGTGTTGCCCGTAGTTGTAATAATGTGTTTCTTATAAGCTTGGTGTTAGACATATTTTTTAGCTTATCTCGTTCGTGGCGTGTGTTTCCTTGAGTTGTGTCGAGGCAATAACTCTGTGGACTGTTCATAAGATGAGGACAAATTGAGGGAAATCACAAGGCAACCTTCTTAAATACTCACGCTTGATCAATAGACAACTTCCACCTTGCCCGAGACAGAAAACGGGTGCAAATGGATCCAGAGAGAACGTGGCACACGGAAGACTAACATATTCCACGCCTTGCTTTGTTTAGGCGAGATATAGTGGCGGGTTAAGCAAAATACATAAAGTTTTCAACACACGCTGTACTTTTTAGTTTTTATGCAAAGTAGATTATCATATTATTTGTGTACGCTGTTAATGGGATGGTTTCTATTATTTGAAGACGATCCCTCGCCATGACAGCTGCTGCCCTCACATCAGTTGTGATGCATCTCTCTTTAAGTGGTAAGCCGGATCAAGGCCAGAAGCCCTGTGTAAAATTGGCTTTTTTCATGTATGATTTAATTTGCATGGCAGCGATTCGGGAGAGAGAGAGAGAGAGAGAGAGAGAGAGAGAGAGAGAGAGAGAGAGAGAGAGAGAGAGAGAGAGAGAGAGAGAGAGAGAGAGTGTTATGTGGGAAAAGCCTGTTAGGACTGATTCACGTCGTGCATTGTCATATGTGTTCTGTCGTGTGACCGTGTGTGTGTGTGTGTGTGTGTGTGTGTGTGTGTGTGTGTGTGTGTGTGTGTGTGTGTGTGTGTGTGTGTGTGTGTGTGTGTGTGTGTGTGTGTGTGTGTGTGAAGAAATAATGAGTCCACGTGAGCTCTTCTCCTTATTATGTCCACCATTCAAGTGCGGGAGGACAAAGCGATCCCCTTTAGGTAAGCCATCGCCCCCACACGACTCTTGGTGCCTGTTCTCCTTCTGCGTCACTCTGGACAAGGTTGATGCTCTCTCCACCAGAAGAATACAAAGACAATTACATGATATGCTCTGTATTTCTTATTCTTAAGTAA
>NC_059273.1:14503089-14553089 GCF_017591435.1 Portunus trituberculatus
GTGTGTGTGTGTGTGTGTGTGTGTGTGTGTGTGGGCTATTTGACTTAATCTTTCATGTGTGCGTGCGTTTGCCATGTACATGTAAGATACCATCATGTACGTGTATGTAAGTGTGTGTGTGTGTGTGTGTGTGTGTGTGTGTGTGTGTGTGTGTGTGTGTGTGTGTGTGTGTGTGTGAGTGTGTTGTATGTGCAGAGGTTGTGAAGGTAGTTACCCAAAATACCATTGCGTTTTGAAGAGGTCACTACTTAATATATGGAAATGAGGCGAGGCGAGGAAATTAAGGGTTAAAGGGTCAGGGAAGGCCGTAATACAGGAAAGATAAAGAATAGGATGCGAAGAGGACACAGACAGGAGAGGGAGGAGAGTGCAGTGAGGGAAAGAGTATTTCTAATTAAGAGTAATATGAGAGGGAGGGAAGTGTGAGGTGAGGGAAGAAAGCTAAGGGAAGAAGATAAAAAATAAGGCTGTTTTGAGAAGAGAATTGAAATAGAAGAGGTAAAGAGAGGGGAGAGAAGAAGAAAGTAAGAGAAATTGTGAAGAGGAACGTGAGAGAATATGAAAGGATGGATGTTTAAAGGTGCAAAGTAAGGAAGAAGTAATGACCGTGAAGTGAAGATGAAGATAATAAAGAAGGGAGAGCAAGGAGAGGCATGCATGAGGAAGATTATTTTACTTCTACTTTTTATTGACAAAGAAGAAATGAATTACAGAAAATGATGGGGACAAAAGTCGAAAAAAATCTATAGATACAAAACAAGTATAGAATGAGGAAAAGTTGAAGAAAAAAACGTAATAAAAAGAGAAAAAAATGAAAAGCAGATTGATGGAAGGAAGGTTGATGGTAGAAGCAATGAATGGAAGAGAAGAAAGAGTTGAGAAATGGAGGCAAGGTGGAAGAAGAGCCTCACTTACTTTCATCACCAGAGGGAGAGACGTTTTAAAAATGAAGAAGGAGAAGAAAAAAAGCTGAGGTAAGTTCTTTATATTTTCAAGGCCACGTAATTGTCAGCCGTTGGATATTTAAAAGGACACGTTTAGGTAGAAGAAAGGAAGAATAGAACGTTAAAGTGAGAAAATAATACACAGACATAGAAAAGAAGATATGGAGCAAATACAGTGGTAAAGAAAAACACCATTATGATAAATTAAGAAAATAGCCAAACAAAGGATAGAAAAAAGAAATGTAAATGGATAGAAAATTTGTTCAAGAGAAGATACAAAGAAAATATCAAGAATACGAAAAGAAAGTTAATAAGAGGAGGAAGAAAAAATTGAGAAGAGGTGATATAGAAGAAGAAGAAGAAGAAGAAGAAGAAGAAGAAGAAGAAGAAGAAGAAGAAGAAGAGGAAGAATACGCTATAGAATTCAATAGTAAACTGTGTGTGTGTGTGTGTGTGTGTGTGTGTGTGTGTGTGTGTGTGTGTGTGTGTGTGTGTGTGTGTGTGTGTGTGTGTGTGTGTGTGTGTGTGTGTGTGTCTGTGTCTGTGTGTGTGTACGTCCGTGTTAGTGCGCCTCTGTGTGACGTTTTAGGCCGCACCACACCGCACACCTACTGCAGAAGGACTGAAGGAAAGATGGGGAAGGAGGGAGAGGGAAAATGAAAATCAGGACACATGAAGAGGAAATGAATTTGAGGCTTAGTCGATGAAATGAGGGAAAGAGAAGACAAACGAGTGACACTGATGAGGGAGAGGAACTGCAGACGTGAGGGAGGGAGGGAAACTGGAGAAAACATGAGCATAGAGACTTGGAGAGGAAAAATAAAGAACTTCTGGAGGTAATGAAGGAAGAAAAGAAGGAGAGAAGGCTATAGTTAGAGATACATAGAGACAAATAAGAGGAAAAACATGTAACGAGTGGAGGATAAAGATGGAGGTTAATTGTTTTGCTGGAAAAGGAGGAGGAGGAGGAGGAGGAGGAGGAGGAGGAGGAGGAGGAGGAGGAGGAGGAGGAGGAGGAGGAGGAGGAGGAGGAGGAGGAGGAGGAGGAGGAGGAGGAGGAGGAGGAGGAGGAGGAGGAGGAGGAGGAGGAGGAGGAGGAAAGCAGTGCGTGTGATCAGATGATTGGAGTGAGGAAGAAAGATAGTGAAGTATGTGAAAGGAGAACGAGGGTCGTGGTGGGAGAAGACTGCAAGAGAGGAGGACGACGATGAGGAAGAGGAGGAGGAGGAGGAGGAGGAGGGAGAGGAGGAGGAGGAGGAGGAGGAGGAGGAGGAGGAGGAGGAGGAGGAGGAGGAGGAGGAGGAGGAGACGGAGACATGTGGAGGGAAAAAAACAATAGGAAAGAATACGTTTTCGGAGGAGGGAGAAAGGAAATTAGTGTTTAAACAGCGAAGGAAGAATAAAAGTTATCTGCCGCAAGAGGGGAAGGAAGAAAAAGACGGTTTTGCATGGAGGGAGGAGGAAAAATTGTCAACTAGAGGAGGGATGGAGGTAAAACTGAGCGATGAGAGGCAGAGACGAGGAAACGTATCAAATCAAAAGGGAAGAGGCAGAAAAGGCGGACAAATAACAGGGACAGGAAAAGATACACTGACAGAAAAAGAGAGTAAGAAAGATTAGGAAAAGAGGAGGAGAAAGAAGGAAGTATGGTGTTAGGAGAAATAGAGAGGAGGAAGTGAGTGCTCGAGGAGGTGAAGAGAAGCCTTTTGGTGTTTGTGTAAGAGGAAAGGAAGGGAGGGAGGAAGGGAATGGAGGGAAAGGAGGGAGGGAAGAAAGAAGTGAACGTTCTAGCTGAGTCGTGTATGCTGAGGCTCCGTTCTTACTTGGGGTGTAAATAATTAAACTTAGTGTTCTTCTACACCCACATTCCTTCCACGCAATACCCAGGTTAGAGAGCCAGGGGGGCTGCACGCCCTGGTTAGCTGGGGGGCACCTCGTACCTACTGCGTGCTTCGGGTGGTGGGTGTGGGCGTGTGTTTTTACGTGTGTGAAGGTGGATGGGTAGAGGAGAAGAGGATGGAAGAGGAGGATGTGTGTGTGTGTGTGTGTGTGTGTGTGTGTGTGTGTGTGTGTGTGTGTGTGTGTGTGTGTGTGTGTGTGTGTGTGTGTGTGTTTATCTGCTTGTCTACCAGTGTGTATTAATGTCCTGCCTTTCTACCAGTGTGTGTGTGTGTGTGTGTGTGTGTGTGTGTGTGTGTGTGTGTGAGTGTGAGTGTGAGTGTGCCTGTCTGTCAGCGCTCGTTTTTGTGTTCTTAGCGGTGTTCATGTGTCCTTGTTCAAATATTGTCCTTGGTGGCGTGTGTGTTGCCTTGACAGACTCCGTTGTTGTCCTCGCCACTGCTGGTCACCTCCCGGCTTCCCTCATACGGCCCTCAGTGTACACGGTAGCCCAGGAGACGCTTGTTGCCCGGGGACAGTACTCAGAAAGCAGCAAAAAAATATGATTTTTTCTCCTCTCACATTCCTGCCTCTGCACGGACATGGCAGGCGACGTAGGGAGGCAGGTGGTGGAGCCGTGGTTAGGGACATGGAGTGGTGACATAGTAGGCAGGTGTGGGGAGCGCCTGGTGGTAATTAGGTGGTGTAGATGTGAATCATGGGAGGTATACCACGAATGCTTTGGAATTACCAGTACTTGTATTCAGAAACTTTATATATTAGGTTGGAAATGGATGGTGTATCACTGTGTACTGAGTGTAGAGGAACCAAACACTGCGACAAGAACGAAACGCTCCCCAGTGCCCACATATGAAAAAAAAAGTAATCCATGATAGTTATGAAAGTGTGTACTGTATGCACACACAAAGAACACCTTGAGATTATCACTGCACTGTCAAGGTAAACAAACCACACGATGTCACCGCAAACAAAGAACTCCAGTGCGGGTAGACACAAGTTAACACACACTCAACACAGTCTACCATCACCGTATACCAATCCTGTATACCAATCCTCATGTATGGCAACACTTGGCTGCTACACTCACACCCCACACTACACTCCACACTCCACTGCAAAGTACCACCACAAACAAGACATTATTTTCCTCCACTGCACCACCGCGTCACTGGAAAACACACGTAAACACTGGATGGTATGATGACCGCACTGTTTCCTGTTTGTTTGCGTCTGTTTACACTCTCCCTTCAATGTCAATAGCGTTTGTAGGGCGTCAGAAAGCCTCACCGAATACCCCAGGGAGATGAGGGCGCAGGGAAGGGCGCGGCGGAGGGGTGGCGGAGGGGCAACGAAGGCAGTGGACTCGTCAGAACCACACGCGGCAGTGAGTGAGTGAGTGGAGGTGTTGGCAAGTGAGACTCCCCGCTACTCCCCTCCACTCACTCCCTCCACTCACTCCGTCTCCCCCAGCCATTACTACCACCCTCACCACCTCCTCCTTCCTTCCTCCATGCTAACGCCGTCTTCCTCCACCCTCCCTTCCACCACAACCGACACTCAAGACCCCTCCCTCGCCACACGCCACCCTCGTATCAGGTCTCTGCGCCACACCACCACCACCACCACCACCACCTAGCACCGTCGTGGTAGATTGTCAAAATGTCCATAATCGACGTGTAATTCTTGGTTAAAAAGTAAGTAATCAACTCACCCACGCACTAATCAAACAGCGTGCTTGCTTTACACATGTTTTTGAAGGAAGAAGGTGAAGCTCTTTGTACAACTAGCGTGGTGCTTGAAACCCATACAATTCAGTGTAATCAATTCCTTCTATTGAGTTTAGTGGATTGTACGAAGACATCACACATTGTAGAATTAGCAACGGGTGTCATTAACACGTCATTACCTTGTTTTTACCTTCAAATTTATCGCATTACGAGAAATAGCGATTGACGTAACACTTAATCAATTTCTGCATCGTGTTTATTCAACCAGACATAAGAAAATATAAACAGAAAAAGAAATGTTCACAATTCTTCCTCGTATCGTTCCAAAGCGCAAATGATATGATGGAAAAACAAGCTCGGTCGCTCACTTGAGTTGACTGAAGGCTTGTGTTCGATTTGCCTCTGTGTTCGTGTTCGGCGCTTCGTGTGGTGCTGTGCATGACGCGCCGCATGAACGTGACGTCACTCTGATCCTGCTGCGGCCCGTGTGGATCAAGAGCCTCATGGGTAATCTATTGGGAAGAAGACAAGGAAGAGAAAGACGAGAAGCAGGGACAGCAGGAGGAGGAGGAGGAGGAGGAGGAGGAGGAGGAGGAGGAGGAGGAGGAGGAGGAGGAGGAGGAGGAGGAGGAGGAGGAGGAGGAGCAGGAGGAAGAAGAAGAAGAAGAAGAAGAAGAAGAAGAAGAAGAAAAGGAAAAAGAAGAAGAAGAAGAAGAAGAAGAAGAAGAAGAAGAAGAAGAAGAAGAAAAAAAGAAGAAAAAAAAGTAATGGTTGTAGTGTTTTAGTGTTCTTCGACCTTCCACTTTTTTTTTCTCATTTGTTCTTTTACGTCTGTTTTTGACTTTCCTTTACATTTTCTTTTTCATTTCAATTTCTTACATTTCTTTTCATCCATTTCCATTACTTCTTTATCCTTGCCTACTGTTCCCTTCGACTTCCTATCCTTTTCTTCCCATCCCTTTCCTTTCCTTTCCTTTCCTTTCCTTTCCTTTCCTTTCCTGTCTTCCTTGCCTTTCCCTTCCTTTCATTTTCTTCCTTTCCCTTGCCTAATTTTTTCTTTGACTTCCTATCCTCTCCTTTCCTTCCCTTTCCTTCCCTTCCCTTCCCTTCCGTTCCGTTCCCTTTCCCTTCCCTTACCTTCCCTTTCTTTTCCTTTTCTTCCCTTCCCTATTCTTTCATTTCCCTTCCGTTTACTTCTTTTTCCTTCCCTTTTCCTCCTCTCCTTTTCCTTTCCTTCCATTCTCTTTCTTTTCCATCACTAGCACAACCCCATATCTAATCTTCCTTTACCTTCAGTCTGCCCTGCACCGTCTGAAGACTCAACATGTCACACTTAATCTCTTACTTCATCCCTCTAATCCTCTACAAAGCACCGCCAAGCCCCGTCTTGTCCCGCCCATCACCTTACATCCCTCCATATATAACACTCAGTCACCTCGTATGTGCTGGAGTAACGTTATCACCTCAAAGTTCAGAGTAATAGGGGTCACCTGAGCCGTGCGTTTGGCCTCGTCTGTCACTCCTCTTGTCCCCGAAACGCTTGCTCTGCGTCCTCGAGGGAGTTGTTCCTCTGTGGCGGCAAATGATACTCCTTAAACTTGTGCTGGTTCAAGTTTTGTGGCTTACGTGTGAATAATAGCGAGAATCCTTGACCTGTTTATGAGTGAGCATTGTTATTCGTGTGTGTGTGTGTGTGTGTGTGTGTGTGTGTGTGTGTGTGTGTGTGTGTGTGTGTAGATATATTCTTGATTTGAAGCGAGTACAGGAAGTGGTGTTTAAGAAATATAACAAGAACTTCAGGAGATAAAGTCAAGCATATATTGTGATAAAGATATGTAAATTGCACCCACTTAAAGCTGTGAATTCAAAGTGTAATTACTTTTCGCAGAGGCGCGGTTAGCATTCTGCGGCGGCTGGAGACTGGTAAGATAATGTGTGTATTTTCAGAGTAAGTGCAGCGGTCGTGGTGGATGTAAATAACGCGAACTTTAATTACTAAATAAACAAACTCTTTCGGTAATGTCGCGCGCATTATCTGAATGTATGAAGTAATTAATTTTCCTTTTAATCTGATATGATGACAGGTTTTAATTAGTGATTTTTTTTTTCAGTCTTATTTTGTCTTTTCTTCCTGTGTTTTTTTTTGTCTTTGCTATTCTTTTATTTACCAATGAACTATTGAAATGTATTCCCAAACATAATTGTTTTTATTCTCTTTTTAAATGTTTGTTTATTTATTTTTTCTATTTTGTCTACTTATTCCTTTTTCCGCTTTCCTTTTGTTTTATTTGTTTTCCTTTTTTTTTTAAGTACACTTGAATTTTCTTGCCCTAAATCATTGGTTATTAATTTTCTTTTCCTGCATCACAATTGTTATTTCTTTCAGTGTGTCTTTTTATCCCTTGAATTTTATCCTTATTTTCATTTTTATAATAAACCTCTGAACTGTTAATCAATAACATGCTGCTTTTTTCATGAGTCAGTAAACACATTTATCATTTCAACTCTACATACAATATTTCAAAACCGTGCAAAGGATTGATTTTAGCGGCAGCGGTGCGTGTAATGGCCTCGCTGTGGGCCGCGGCAGGAGGTCGCCGTGAGGGTCTTCGCACATTAGCTCCGTGAACTGCGCCGCTATTGATTCACCGCGGCCTGGTCGTCAGCGTGGCGGTGCTGGACATGTCTGCGTTATGTCCCCATAAATATATTCCTTCCGTGCCGCTCCGATCCTCCCAATACCTTATCGTTTCTCTCTCTCTTTCTCTCTTTCTCTCTCTCTCTCTCTCTCTCTCTCTCTCTCTCTCTCTCTCTCTCTCTCTCTCTCTCTCTCTCTCTCTCTCTCTCTCTCTCTCTCTCTCTCTCTCTCTCTCTCTCTCTCTCTCTCTCTCTCTCTCTGCTTCTTTTCTTTCTCTATATATGTACACTATTGTACAGGGAGACAAACAGAACTCATCTTTATGTCAACATGTTCAAGGTTTGGTCACGCTCTCCACTATAGAATGCTTGGAATAGTACTAACAACTCACATTACATATTCTGTTTGGGTTTGGCTTGTGACGCAACGGTGGGCATTAGTGGTGGAAATGAAGGTCTTGAACGAGGTAGGCAAGGTAATCATCAAGTGGTATGTGTTGTATTATCGTGTGAGCTTCGACGCATTTCTCCTTATTGTCTGTGTTGATCTTCAAACTTGTAGTGGATGAAAGTTTGTTATCTTAAGAAGCAGGACTTGTTTATTTGTATCTTCAATATGACTTTTACTGGACAGAACAGTTAAAATGAATGTAACAAAGATAAATAAATGTTAATAATCTATATTAGGACATACAAATTGACTGCAACGTGTAAGATATTTGTGTGTACCTTCTTTAAGTATCACCAAGTATATTCATTTACTATTATGGTGAACAGTTGAAAATGAGTTTAAAATAAAGGAGGAGAAAGCTGTGCAAGTTATCTGACACACGAGTCCAATGCAACTTATAAGATAGCAGTCAATACTCTTACTTTCCTGCAGTATCTAAATACCTATATATCATTACACTAAACGTATCAAGAGAAAGTGTAAAAATGACCACGAGAAAATATGCTAATTGTTTGTTCACTTGAGGCTTTTTTCTGTGTGTGTCTATGTGCGTGAAACTTTCTTGAAGCTTTGTCGTTCTATACTTTTTCTTATACTGCAGCAAGTCCTCTTTCGTGTTGATATTTTGAGACACCCTTTTAAAATTTCACACTGTGGCTTATGCTTTTTCTCCTTTGTATTATAATTTTTTACTCTAATTTCCTGCGGACACTAATTTAGCTGTGGGGATGTTGTACTTTCGTGTGGACTTTGTATCTTAAGAGCATTACTGTTCTGTACTTCCACGTGTCCCTGGAACCTGTGGCCTCATTACCTGCTGCTGCCTAAACGTGCCATGGCTGCGTGCGTTCCTGAATACGTGAGGGAGAGGGAGGATGGCGCCAGGAATTCCTCTGTCTCAGCTCGTGTATTTTGCAAACAAGGATACGCATACGAGGAACTGAATCTCGTGTGTGTGTGTGTGTGTGTGTGTGTGTGTGTGTGTGTGTGTGTGTGTGTGTGTGTGTGTGTGTGTGTGTGTGTGTGTGTGTGTGTGTGTGTGTGTGTGTGTGTGTGTGTGTGTGTGTGTGTGTGTGTGTGTGTGTGTGTGTGTGTGTGTGTGTGTGTGTGTGTGTGTGTGTGTGTGTGTGTGTGTGTGTGTGTGTGTGTGTGTGTGTGTGTGTAGAACGTTTTGAGATTATAATGTTTCTGTCTATTTCTGTCTTTTGTTTGGCTGTTTAGTTCTCTCTCTCTCTCTCTCTCTCTCTCTCTCTCTCTCTCTCTCTCTCTCTCTCTCTCTCTCTCTCTCTCTCTCTCTCTCTCTCTCTCTCTCTCTCTCTCTCTCTCTCTCTCTCTCTCTCTCTCTCTCTCTCTCTCTCTCTCTCTCTCTCTCTCTCTCTCTCTCTCTCTCTCTCTCTCTCTCTCTCTCTCTCTCCCTAATCTGAAAAAAAACTCCCAAATCTCTTTTCCCTACGATATTTTTTACATTTAATCACCCAGAACACTTTTTTTCTTATTTTTCATCTAACTTATCTTAGAACACTTACCCTGTAATTTCGCTAAGGAGCACATTACTTTATAAAACTTTTACTTACTCCTAGGGAAGAAATAATATAGGAAGGGAGAAAAGGGAGGGAGGAGGGAATATCTGGTGGAGGGGCGTGGAGGTGGTGGAAGCGTTGGACAGTGAGATAAAGAGGAAGGCACGTAGGTAAGGAGGGAAGGAGAGAGGGAAGGTGTGTGTGTGTGTGCTATTGTTACGGAATGTAACAGTAGCACACAAGTAGTGGTATACTTGGAATGTGGTTTATGTAGCTGATGATAGAGTACTGGAAAGAGAGAGAGAGAGAGAGAGAGAGAGAGAGAGAG
The DNA here is from genome assembly GCF_017591435.1 of Portunus trituberculatus. NCBI lineage: Eukaryota > Metazoa > Arthropoda > Malacostraca > Decapoda > Portunidae > Portunus > Portunus trituberculatus. Next base: position 14,512,596 of record NC_059273.1, read on the forward strand.
AGAGAGAGAGAGAGAGAGAGAGAGAGAGAGAGAGAGAGAGAGAGAGAGAGAGAGAGAGAGAGAGAGAGAGAGAGAAATCAGTTATTACTACAAGTCTTATCAAAGTGTAGCACGCTATCAACACCGACGTTATGACGGAGTTAAGCTCGGCCCACGCCAGTATTCGGCCACATCTCAATTCGGCCCAAAATCATCCTACACGAACTCGGCCTGTATCTACATTTTTTTCTGCAACTGACCTCAATCCACATCTTTTCGCAAATATGAGGTCGCTAGACATACACACATACATTCAAGTTAAATATATATATATATGACATGTCCTCACTTTGTCTATTGTCGTGTTGGAAAAGAAAGACCGCTCGGGCGAGTTACCGTTCAGAAAGTTTGTCTTGAGAGCAAATAAAAGTTTAAAAGTCAATGTAATTCCTTGATAACTTTGAAAGCCTTGAAAGTTTTCTTATCCTTCTTTTTCTTTTGTTTAATATGAATATTGAATGTTAATATTTAAAACTGCGAGAATGTTACTGTGTATTGCTTGACTTATGAAAGAACAAACAGCTAAAATAAAACAAATAAAAAAAAATTAGAAAAGCTGTAGGTAACAATCATACTAATACGTGGCAGTCCCTGTATGTAACCTAAGTGCTTCTACCTATCTAGTTCAATGTAAAACGAGGAAAACACGAAAACTATCACGAATATTAGAGCTCCACATACAGACAAAGTTTAGCAAGAGACAGGAGAGCGAGAAGGTGTGTCGGTCACCTGTTGATACACGGCTCTCAGGTTACCGTCAACTCGTGCACCTTTGATGTGGGAGGTGGTTTAGGATGTGTGTGAAGACGCCAGCTCCACGCACAGACGTAAGGTTTTCTGATCGATCCGTGCAGGCGAAGGCAAACGGATTACTCTTGAATTAAAAATGTCGCCTTGCAATTTATATCCTGCAACACAACATAAGATTTTTTTTCCGAAGTTTGTTTCGCGTTCTGCAATGGATGGAAGGCGTGTTTAGGAAGACTATGAATACTTTATCTAGGGCAGGATTGTTCAGTTATTCATCTTATTGTTATGTCTGTTTTATCCTTATTATTTTGGATATATTTGTTTTTTTTTTTCTAGTGTTTAGTGCAAATGAAAATATTCTCGGTAGCGGACATATTTCTTGATAACACAATGGAAGAGAAAATATGATTAATGCTGATTTATAGTAATGCATTTGATAACTAAAAAAATGTACTCTCTCTCTCTCTCTCTCTCTCTCTCTCTCTCTCTCTCTCTCTCTCTCTCTCTCTCTCTCTCTCTCTGCATCATGTTTGCCACTTTTACCTTTGCTTGCTATTAAGTGTGTGACATGTAGAAGAGGAAGTGAGTGGATGATAGTAATGACCTACAATATATGGCTTTGACCTGAGTTGACCCGATGACATACCAACACGGGGAAGGTTTCATTATGGCATATGAAATGGGAAGTGTAATTATGATGTACAACTGTTAAGGTAATTGCATCAAGGAAAGACAGGTGTGTGCTAACGAGGAGGGAGGGATGAAAAGATACACTCTTGCTTCTCCTCAAGTGTGTATTAATGAGGAGACACTAACCTGCTGCTTCTCAGGTGTGTGTTAACCATTTCACTGCTATGTGACACATCTTTCCTTAACGCTACAGCCTTATTGAAGCATTATACTAGTTCAAAACTGCGAAATCTGTTCCTTTTCAATTTTCTCTTTTTTTTTTATATACTAGATTATAAATATTTCATACATTGTTTTTGGTGGTGTGGAGTGTTTCATATCGCAGTGGAAGGGTTTACTAGAATATGAACCTGTTTCCTCTCAAGCTAACAAGGGTAAACAATCACGGATAATTTCAGGTGTGTGTTAAAGTGGAGGAAGGCATCAGTTTCTCCTTAGGTTAAAGAGAGGTACTTGTGTATCTCTTTATAATGATTATTGATCTCTTACCTATTTCAATCCTCCTTAAGTTTCATTTTATCTCATCTTTACTTTCCCTACCTGTCCTGGCAATACATACCCCTTTATTGTAACTCTACATTAACTCCCTATATCTTGAATCTTTTCCTCATCAATTCATTTCTCATTTTCTGTCACTTTACCTAACGTTTCATTCATAATATGCTCCTCATACATACTTATTCAACACCTCCCATCTTCTCCCTTCACCTTACCCAGCACACTCCTTTAACTGCTGTCACGTTGGGTCCAGTCTCTATCATAAGATCGGTGTTTAAGTACAGTCGCAGCTCTCCTTTGTTTTCTTAATCTCAGGCAATTATTTTCATACCTTTGTGCCATTGTATTGTCTCCGTGCGTCGCCCACTCGTCTTTATTTTTAGCCTCGTTTTACAGGAAGAGAGTCAATGCAGTACTTTGTCGTAAGGACTTTTGTTTCCTTCCCGTTTTCTTCACATATAAATAATTTTTATGAATATTGGTCGTTTTATGTCTATTGTTCTCCTTGTAGTCTTTCATGGTTTCTTAAGTATCTTTTATTTGTGCTTATATTTTGCATGTTTTTCATTGTTTTTCTTCTTTATTTTTGTTTTATTTACTTTTAGCTTCTTTTTAGTTTATATCCTTTATTCTGTGACCAGTCTATCTCATTTTTATTCTGTATGCACACTATTATATATCTTCCTTGGTCTGTCCCTTAATCTCTATCTCTCTCTCTCTCTCTCTCTCTCTCTCTCTCTCTCTCTCTCTCTCTCTCTCTCTCTCTCTCTCTCTCTCTCTCTCTCTCTCTCTCTCTCTCTCTCTCTCTCTCTCTCTCTCTCTCTCTCTCTCTCTCTCTCTCTCTCTCTCTTTCTTTTTCGTCCAGTCTTAATATTTGTTTTCTCTATCCTCCATTCACTGTCCCTTTAATTTGACCGTCTGGTAATCCTCCTTTAGTCCGCACTCTATCTTGCCTACCCTGCGTCCCTGATCTCTCTCATGATTCTCTCTTAAATCCCTCCCCATCTCTCTCTTCCCTCCGTATCTCCTCTCCTTTACATTCTATTCCTCTCTCATCTGTCCTCTCACCCTTCCTTATTTCGTCTCTTGCTTTTCTTTCCTTCTCTCTTCCTACCTTCTCTCTCGTTTATACATTCTGATATCATTTCACACTATAAAGGAGAGGTTTGGTGCTCCATTACACACTGACAACGCTAATGTACAGAGAGAGACTATGGATTATGTAGACTAGTTTGTTGTTTAATTTACTCTCGCCACCGGTGGAAGTAAAGTGGATATAAATACACATGGATTTACGCACTGATGGATTTGCAGGTACGAGTGGATGTAGGATTGACGCAGTGCTGGATCGAAAGGGTATAGGGAGGATAACGTGTATGTTTCGCAATGTACTGGCGTGTGTGCGTTGACAGGTGATAAATGGTGTCTCGACAGTGACAGAGAACGACAAGGAACAAAGAAACGGTAAAACGAGGATAAAAGATGATAGAAATGAGCTATAGGGACAATAGAACACACACAAATGTACCTATATATTAAATTACTGGTGACAAATGGTGGATACATATATACATAAAAGAAGATGTTATTTATGAATAGATAGACAGGTATACTGGGAGAGCATAACAACTCACAGCCACGAAGGAGACTGTGTTTTGTATACATATAGTAGGATATGATAAGAAATTAACAGGGTTAGTGAAATATGACAGGAATTTTCAGGAACGTTAATGAAATGAGAAAATAGACCATCCATAAAACAGTCAACTTTAAATCCATGTCCTTTCTAAACTGTGGCAACCATTCTGCATAGACTTAGTGAAATATGGGTCTCAATTTCCGTAGAGTTTTGCCGCGAAGAGATCTGGGGAGAGCTATAGCTGAAATATATTACTGCTTTTGTGTCTTTATTCCTTCTCTTAGGGTGTCTTTCTTGGTGCTCTTTTTCTTTAGATATTTTTTTATGCATGATACTTTTTTCCTTCTTTCTTTCTTTCTTTCTTTTTTGTCTTATTTTTCGCTTTCTTTTTTCATTTATTTTTGCTGTGAAGGTCAGTTAGTTCATCAGTTCGTTGCGTGCTACCTGTTGTTCTTTCTTTCTTTCTTTCTTTTATTTCTTTTCTTTTTTTTCTTTCTTTCTTTCTTTGTCTATCTATCTGTTTGTCTTGCCGTCACTTTCTCTTTTATCTTGCTATTTTTCATCTCATTCTTTTTCTTATTTTTCTTTCACTTTATTTTTATTTCATTTGTTATTCTGATGGAGTGCCGAACATGAACGACAAAGTGCATCAAAGAGCTTCAGAGCTAAATTATTACCATTCACACGAGACGCAGGTGATTGACATTTCAATAAGCACGGGTATCGCTTGCATTGCCTGTCTGTTACCTGAGCTCTATTGCAAGCTTGTGTGACGCTATTTCCACATTTTCTTCTCCAGTTTGATTGTTAAAAATATTTCTAATTTCCGAGATGTCTAACGGGTGATGAGAAACTTGAATGTAATTGTTATCATTATCAATATTATAATTATTAACTATCATTTGCTTGCTATATTATGAAGACCACATATCCTTTTTAATAACTTGTCATTATTCACCCTTTTTTTACTCCACCTGTTATCTTTTACATAGAATTTCTTACTCTACGTCTTTTTTTGCAGGTACAGTGGAGCGAGTGGCGGGGCGGGAGTCTTAGATCAGTGTCCCCTCAAACACGTGCTCTGTGACAGGTAGGCAAGGAGTGACTCAACAATTCCTTGCGTGGCTTGAAATCTCTGGCTGACACCACCACGCCGTCTTTGTGTGGTGGGCGCGGCACAGGGAGCAGCCCGGCCCAGTCATTAGTTACGGGCCGTGGAGTGAATGGTGGTCAATAACGGACCTTTGCAGCTTTGGATTGATGGTTATGATTAATGAGTGCGATACGTCTTCTTGTTCTTGTTGTTCTTGTTCATATTTCAAGGTTATAGGCATTAGTGGTGAGAGTTCGTATTCAGGAGAATGAGTGGTAAGACGTGTGTGTGTGTGTGTGTGTGTGTGTGTGTGTGTGTGTGTGTGTGTGTGTGTGTGTGTCTTTGTCTGTCTGTCTGTCTGTCTGTCTGTCTATCTCCCCCCCTCCTCTCTCTCTCTCTCTCTCTCTCTCTCTCTCTCTCTCTCTCTCTCTCTCTCTCTCTCTCTCTCTCTCTCTCTCTCTCTCTGTCTGTGTGTGGATGTGTGTGTGTGTTTGTAATTCACCACCACGGTCGTCTGCTGGTCACCCAGCCAGTCTTCCCCATTACGGAGCGAGCTCAGAGCTCATAGACCGATCTTCGGGTAGGACTGAGACCACAACACACTCCACACACCGGGAAAGCGAGGCCACAACCCCTCGAGTTACATACCGTACCTATTTACTGCTAGGTGAACAGAGGCTACACATTAAGAGGGTTGCCCATTTGTCTCGCCGCTTTCCGGGAATCGAACCCGGATCCTCTCGATTGTAAGTATAGCGTGCTAACCACTACACTACGCGGTGTGTGTGTATGTGTTTGTGTGTGTGTGTGTGTGTGTGAGTGTGTGTGTGTGTGTGTGTGTGTGTGTGTGTGTGTGTGTGTGTGTGTGTGTGTGTGTGTGTGTGTGTGTGTGTGTGTGTGTGTGTGTGTGTGTGTGTGTGTGTGTGTGTGTGTGTGTGTGTGTGTGTGTGTGTGTGTGTGTGTGTGTGTGTGTGTGTGTGTGTGTGTGTGTGTGTGTGTGTGTGTGTGTGTGTGTGTGTGTGTGTGTGTGTGTGTGTGTGTGTGTGTGTGTGTGTGTGTGTGTGTGTGTGTGTGTGTGTGTGTGTGTGTGTGTGTGTGTGTGTGTGTGTGTGTGTGTGTGTGTGTGTGTGTGTGTGTGTGTGTGTGTGTGTGTGTGTGTGTGTGTGTGTGTGTGTGTGTGTGAGCCCCTCCTCTCGCTAGGTAAAAGGTTCTATCCCCTCACCTGTAATCAAAGGGTTGGTCACGTGTGTAGGGATTATTGACGTGCTTACTTCCTTATACCTGTAATCGTGCGTGGCAAAGATTGGCGTTTACCTGGTGAGAAAAGGGTAACACCTTCTTCCCTTTACCTGTGCGTGGCTTTTCAGGTTACGGGAGTTAATATTTAGCATTTTTTTTCATCCAACGTATCTTCGTTTAATATGCTAGTAATCTTTCCCTGACGTTTAGTTTCTCTCGTGCAGTAAATACCATCATGCTGTTAATGCGCTAAATGCAGTGAAAGTAAGCGAGGTGTATTTCTTTGTCGCCTCACGCATGTCTTTGTCCTAGTTTAGTGTCTACATGAAACGCAACACACTCTTAACCCCCTTCACTACCATGACGCGTTTCCATATTCATTCTCTTAACTATTTGGTGATTTTAAACAGCTTCAGAGACTCATGGGGGGGGGGGATTAGAATAGTGAAGCCTGGCCAACAAATCTCACGGTAAAAACGTGTCCCAGTATTGAAGGGGTTAGGCATTTTCCATAATCCTAGCACCGCCTCTATTTTCAAACCACCTATTCCTCCCCAGTATCCTTCCCATTCTTTCTTTCTATGGCATGTTTCTATTGTCACCCCTTTCATTCTTTCCTTTGACCAGCTCCATTCTTCGCTCGTCCTCCCTCCATTCCTCTAAGTAACCCCCTTTCCATCACTCCCAGCACCCTAATTCCCTCTCTTTACCCTAATTCCTTCCATTTTTCTCTTGTCTCCCCTCTTTTTTACTCTGCTTCTTGAATTCTTGCCTAGTACAACCTAAATGCCATCTTACTCCCCTCCCTCCCTTCCCAGCATTCCCTCCCTCCCAAACCCACAAGAACGGCAGTGTTATCATTAAAGTACGCATTGAGAATTCACTGTGATTCGCCGCTGCTGGAGTGAAAAGGTGGAGGAATGTATCGACGTGCACCGTGACGTCACTCCCTCCGTGTCCTTGACGGTACTGGCGGGGAAATATGTACATGAGTTACTGGTCGCCTTTATAATGTATTGTAATCGTCTGTCTTCTCGTAACTCCCTATTTGTATTTGGTATTTTGTCTAATATTCCTTTGTGTGGTAGGGTTTCTTTTCATATGGCGTATTTTTTTTTTTTTTTTTTTGTAGGTTTTATGATGTATTTTACTCGTATGTTTACTCGTAACTTCCTCTTTATTTTTGTCTAATATTCCCTCCTTTGTGTGGTAGTGTTTTTTAATGGCATTTTTACGTATTTTTTTTTCAGTCATCTATTTAATTTGATTTATTGCCTTACTTTTCTTTTGTTGTTTCTAGCAATTTGTGGCGTTTTGACTAAATTGTTTATTCATTATTCTCAAACTTTAATATTTTTCATCAATCTTCTCTTTCCTGGAAGTTTATTCACTGCAGTTATTCCAGTTTGGTTTATTTTTCCTTATCTTTATGCACCTTTTAACTTTGTGTTTACCTACCTTCTCTTTCATGTCGTTCCTTAATGTTTTTTTTACTTGCTGGCTTGCTTCTGCTTGCCAAAATATTACTACTTTTTTTTTTCCTCACAAAGTCAGTTATTACGCAAAAACATTTCTCAGTCACTCCATTAAGTTCAACTCATGCCATTGTTCACTGTCTCCTTCGTGACCCATTTTCTGTAACACTATCCTTGCTCATTTCTACGTTTTCTTCCTTTCCGTCTTCTTTTCTCATCAGTGACTCTAGTAATTCCTTCGCTTCTCGGTAAATTTCATAGTGTTTCTTTTTAGTTGCTTTGTTTCATGTTTGCATACGTGACTTACTGAAGGTCATGTGTGTGTAGGCTGTGACGCTTTATTGTGAGGAGGAGGAGGAGGAGGAGGAGGAAGAGGAAGAGGAAGAGGAAGAGGAAAAGAAGAAGAAGAAGAAGAGAAGAAGGAAGGGAGAATATAGGTTTACTGAGAAAGGTATAAACAAGTGAGCGAGAATTGAAAGAGGAGGAAGAGAGAGAGAGAGAGAGAGAGAGAGAGAGAGAGAGAGAGAGAGAGAGAGAGAGAGAGAGAGAGAGAGAGAGAGAGAGGAAAATAATAAAGAAAACAAGGAAAGAAAGAGAAGAGAGTACAGATGATAAGTTAATGTTTTGTTCATATATTTGTCTTTTTTGCTTATTTTTTTGCTTATATTCTGTTTATTATTTTTCTCGTTCAGCCTCATTGATTTTCCTGTAAAATGTTTCCTGCAGCGCTTCCATTATTTTGTGGCCATAATTCATCTCTTTTAAAAGCCTTTTCTGATCGCTTCCTCTAAACACACACACACACACACACACACACACACACACACTCTCTCTCTCTCTCTCTCTCTCTCTCTCTCTCTCTCTCTCTCTCTCTCTCTCTCTCTCTCTCTCTCTCTCTCTCTCTCTCTCATTATATCACCAACCCTTATCACGAAGTTCCACCAGTTTCCCTCTTGCCGTCCCTCCCTCCTCCTTTCCCTCCGCCAACCGTCCCTGCGAGCCTGCCACAATCAACAGGTCTCTCATGTGTTGAAGGCTCTCGGCGGCGTCGGACAGAGGCGAAAACGTGCCTTTTTTACCCTCCTCTCTTTTTTTTTTTTTAACCTCTCGCGTCTTAGCGCTTATGCGAATATTCGACGAGGGAAGGGCGGTGATGGAGAGCTCCGTTGTGTTCCTGTACGTTTGATGAATAAGGGAAGGACAGGGCGCATGTGGCGGTTGATAGTGTGATGGTCCCCTGACATGCAGAGGTTCGTGACGCCACGTAACGCTGGGGTTGTTGTAATGCACGGAAAAAAACTCCCCGTCTTTAGGGAGGTGCGTTGGTGCCTTGATGAGTTAGTCTGTGGTTTTGGAAATGAGGGAGTGAGGGAAGAGGGTCGCTGACAGGGGAGGGTGGAAGAATTCGTAGAAAAAAGAGATTGAATAATGAGGTTTACGTGTTGTGCAAGGGCGCGGCAGTAGAGCGGAATGCATCAGGGAGTGAAGGAGTGTCTGCTTTGTGTGTTAACTCCTCCGCATTATGTTCTCGCGTTGGGGAGGGACTCGGGGGGAGGGAGAGGAGAAGGAGGGAGGGGAGAGACAGGGGAGGCGATGAGTTGTGCTTGTTCTGGTGGGCATGGGCTGGTATTGGTTGTGTTACTTGTGTTTGCCTTGCTTTGGTTTGCTTAGCATGTTTCTTGCCTCTCTGATGGAATTCTTTCTTGTGTTTGTTATTCTGTTTACTTTTTTATTCTTTAGTGTATTTGTTCTTTTTTTCATTATTTTTCATGTTTTTCTATCTCTTATTATTTCTTTAACTTGGTGAATCATTGCACTTGGTCTTGTTCTTGTTAGTGGTCAGCGGATATTCCCTTGTTGAAATATTGTAGTTAGTTACTCAATCAGTCAATCAGTCAGTCAATCAGTCAATCATTCAATCAGTCAATCAATCAGTCAGTCAGTCAGTCAATCAGTCAGTCAGTCAATCAGTCAATCAATCAGTCAGTTAGTCAATCAATCAATCAGTCAGTCAGTCAATCAATCAGTCAATCAATCAGTCAGTCTGTCAATCAATCAGTCAATCAATCATTCAGTCAGTCAGTCAATCAATCAGTCAGTCAGTCAGTCAATCAATCAGTCAATCAGTCAATCAATCAGTCAGTCAGTCAATCAATCAATCCCACAATCAATCAGTCAGTCAGTCAATCAATCAATCAGTCAATCAATCAGTCAGTCAGTCAATCAATCATTCAATCAATCAGTCAGTCAGTCAATCAATCATTCAATCAATCAGTCAGTCAGTCAGTCAATCAATCAATCATTCAATCAGTCAGTCAGTCAGTCAGTCAATTAATCCCGCAATCAATCAGTCAGTCAGTGAATCAATCAGTCATTCAGTCAGTCATTCAGTTAATGAATGAATGAATGAATCAGTCAGTCAATCAGCCAATCAATCACTGACTTTATTTCTTCTTCTCAGCAGTTGTTACAATTTAATATTCTTGTATCAAAGCACTTTTTGTTGTTGCTGTTATTGTCTTTTTTCATTTCATCGCCTTTCTCAATTTCTTTAAATTTTGCTTTCTTTTACTTTTCTAATTTTCTTGCTCAGATCTTTTTTCTCAGCCTTGTTCGTTAATTTTTCCCGTCATTTCTTATTCTCACTTCCCTTGACCTTGCTTTTCTGCTTTTTTTTTTTTAATTTTGTGTTTACCTGAACTTCTTCTTTAAATATTTCAACTGTATTTTTTCTTTGTATTATTCTTTTTCGGTCTTCCTCCTTTTGCTTGTGTTCTCTAACTAGCGTATATTTTCTTTTTCTTCTTTTGTTCACAGTGTAGCTTCGTCTCATCTTTTGTTCGTGTTCTTTGTTGGTGTTCTTCTCTCGTTGTGTGAATCCACGCGTGTGAAACTCACTCGTGCGCACAATATTCGATAATTTTATTCCCTCCGCTCTGCCTCTTGTACGTAAAGTTATAACACACACACACACACACACACACACACACACACACACACACACACACACACACACACACACACACACACACACACACACACACACACACACACACACACACACACGATAAAAAAAACGTACACGCAATCAGGTTTCCTTGAAGTGAAGCGTTTTGTGGATCTTGTGAATTGGAATTTGTGAATGAATTAGTTTAAATGAAGTTGTTTGTGTGTGTGTGTGTGTGTGTGTGTGTGTGTGTGTGTGTGTGTGTGAGAGAGAGAGAGAGAGAGAGAGAGAGAGAGAGAGAGAGAGAGAGAGAGAGAGAGAGAGAGAGAATATTCCGAGATATTCCCTGTCACGAGATGCCACCAAATAGTCTTTCTTAAGCCGGTTAGATATGCTTGGTTTCTTAAAGGAGATCTCAGGTACGTCTTCTGTCAAGCCACTTTTAGCTACACTGCCTCGCCCACCTGCCTCTCCTGGGCTGCCTCACCTGCCTCACTATGGCGACCCTCAGCTGTCCCGCTCGATAGGTAATGACGCACTGATTAAGAAATTGCCGGGACTGCCAATTAGCCGAGGCGAATGTAGTGGTTATTTTGTCTTTGAATCTTGATAATAAATGAAGGTCTGATGAGTGTGAAGAGTGATGACTTGCCGAGGCGTGGCTGCGGACTTGCATAGATGTGTGCTGTATAAGGTGGTTTGTCTGAACTAAAGGATATAGTGATGAATCTTAATGCTAAATGATCTCTTGAAAAATATGTGTGTTGCGATGAGTCTTTGTGTATTTCAGCGTAGGTTGAGTGTTGTTACTTGACTTCTCTATCTAGAAGGAGTGATGGCAGCGATAGGCCTTTGTGCATTTGAGTGTTAGTTGAGTGTTGTCACTTGACTTGTCTATCCAGAGGGAATGGCAGGAAAAATGATGATGGGAATGAAGTCCTGGTGAATATAAGGCTTGTGATGATAAATTGACTGTGTATATTTAAGTGTAAGCTACGTATTTTTTTTTATGGAGGAGGGGAAAACTGGCCAATGAGAACAAAAAACATTATACTAAAAAGGCCCACTTAGATGCCAATACCCGAACAGGACCGAAATAGTGGTAAAAAAAGAGAATAAATGTCTTGAAATTTTCCTCTTAGATGAGTTGAGGCCACAGGTAGATGGAAATATCGTGGCAGGCAGGGAGTTCCAGTACAGTAACTTTTTTCAACTCTCCGTCCAAAGACAATGACGACACATAAAACAACATATAAATAGAATAGATAAAGTTCACCCAAGTATGAGTATTGAGATGAGACAATGAAGACAGAACTGTATAACTGTATGTATGTAGCTCGCGTGTGTTACATCTTAAACTGACAACACAAAACACTAAATTTCTTGCTATGAGAATCTAATGATGATTCTCCTTTCTTTAAACGTCGAGCGGGCACAGAAAGCTCGCTATTTTAAGAGTGAGGGAAGGAATAAACGTTACGGAGGCAGGGCAAGGAAGAGTGTCCCGCAACGGATGTTTACTTCAGGCCGGATCTGTGACGTCAATTGGAAAGTGTAAATTGTGTGAATATTGACGGTGCGAGGCGAACCGGGCAGTTCCTGACGACCTGGTGATGGTGGTGGTGTTCGAGGTGATGGTGGTGGTGATGGTGGTGGGTCGGTGGCATGAGGATAGGCAAGGGGAGAGGACGAGAATAGCAAGGCAAAAATAGTGATGAATGTTTGAAGGGTTTAAGTAAATTGTTTTGTGCGTGCTTGTGTGTGTGTGTGTGTGTGTGTGTGTGTGTGTGTGTGTGTGTGTGTGTGTGTGTGTGTGTGTGTGTGTGTGTGTGTGTGTGTGTGTGCGCGCGAGTGTGTGTGATGGTACATTATGATTTGCCTGAGTGATTTCCGCGATATTTTGTATTTCCCAGTTCACTCCATATTTCACAGAATTCTGTTGTGATATGACATGTGATAAACGAACTGATTGAAATGACAAAATGCAAATGCCGATTATTTTGTTGATCGAGAATTCATGACGTTAATATATAAAGCAAACATTTCTGCCTTTGCCGTGCTGCAGTATTCACAATGCACTGTTTATCTCTCCTGCGCTACCTGCAGACCCCTTAGCTGGCTGGTCACCTCCCTGCTGCGTGATGCCCGGGCGTGGGAGTGAGCTCTGAGCAGTGTGCAGAGGAAAGACTTGCTCGATCAAATGCCTGTGACCTTAGGGAACAAAAGCAAATTAGACGACCTTCCTTGCCGTGTCTGAAATAGTGTGGTCGATGCTTTTGGTCAATGGGTTTGTTTAAGTTTAAGTCTTTAGTTGTGTCTTCGTGCAGGTTTTGTGTCACGAGACCGAACTTCCCGTGGCCTTGCACTGGCCAGCCAGACCGTGTGGTGAACGCGGTGAACACTCCGATCACGGTCACCACACGCAGCCATTCACATCGTGCACCGCTGAGTGGCGGCGCCGCGACCCTCTTGTCTGCTTGTTAACGGCTTGTTGTCCCGCCACCACCATCATTGTCCTCGTGACCACCAACTATTTTGTGCAGTTTTGATCTACATAAAATAGATAATCTACATCCAAATTTCCATGTCTCTATTTTTTAATTCATCACTTAAGAGAACGTTACTCGACTTTAACCCCTTCATTACCATGACGCATTTTCATATTCATTCTGCTTACTATTTGATGATTTTATACAGCTTCAGAAACTTGTGGTGGTTAGAATAGTGAAAATTCTGGTAATTAATCTTTTGCCCTCCAAATACTTTTCCTAATGTTAATAAAATGGTCTAATCATACACAAATCTCAGTGTAAAATTGTGTTCCAGTACTGAAGGGCTTAATAACTTGATATGATGTAGGTGATTACGGTGATTCTATTGTTGAGATACTTTTTAGCAATATATGTATCTCATCTCGGAATGTACTCAAGTAAGATGAAATTTGTCCTGGATGCTTGCCCAGAAAATTAGATAAAAAAGTAATTTTATCTTTGTTTATGAATAGAAAAAAAAGCAACAGTTCCCCATGATGCTATGAAAAAGGATTCCCACACACAGGCCACACTATAATTGACAACAATTCATTCATGTGCCGCTGATGAGGCTGTTGGTAATTACCTTCCAGTGAAGAGTCACCAACAATAAACTTATTTTCTATTGCCATTAATCGACTTTTCCTCTTGTTTACCTCATTAATGTAATAATTGTTCCTCTGTAGTACAGTGCCTTGTGTATGTGTGTGGGGGGGTGGATAATATAGATAATGATGATAATGATTATGATGATGATGATGATGATGATGATGACAATAATAATAATAATAATAATAATAATAATAATAGTAATAATAATAATAATAATAATAATAATAATAATAATGATAATAATAATAATAATAATAATAATAATGATAATAATAATAATAATAATAATAATGATAATAATAATAATATGGAATATGATAATAACAATAACAATAATTGTAATAAAGAAATAATAATAATATATTGATAATAATAATAATGATAATGATAATAATGATAATGATGATAAGAATAATAATAATAAGAATAAGAATAAGAATAAAATTAATGATAATAAAAGAAAAATAATAATAACAATAATAATAATAATAATAATAATAATAATAATAATAATAATAATAATTAAGATCAAGAAGGAAAAAATATTTATTTAGATATGAGCTATAATAACAACAACAACAAGAACAACAAGAACAACAACAACATCAACAACAACAACAAACACATGCAACAACAACACAAACAATCATCAAAGAAGAACAATGACGATGATGATGACGATGATGATAGTAACAATAATAGTGACGATAATCTCATGAATACAAACAATAATGATGAACATTGAGGAATAGTAATAACAGCGGCAGTAAAACAATAACAGAAAAGGTAACAACGAAAACACTGATCGATTATTTTCCGGCGTGCGAGGCGGTGGGCGTCCTTCTCTCTTCACGGTGCATAAATTGACACTCATGGCCTTGATTCACGAGCTGCGCCTAAAAACCACTTTGGAAATGTGTTCATTGTTGATGTTAGCGTGGCACGTCATGGCCAACCATTGATTCCGCAGGAGTGAGCTCACCTGCGCCTGCTATCCCTTCCTCAGGCGACGGCTGGTAGAATTCACGAGACTCGGATCGGTTTAACCCGCGTGTCAGGCGCAGTTAGTGGAGGTTACCGCGCTGCGTTTCGAAAAGCGAGGAAATAGTATGTGGGTAAGGCGACGCATAGCTTCGTCAGGCTGGCTGCCAAGATGCAACAAGCAGCCGATTTGACATGCACCATTGCACTCCGAGCCTCCACTGAACACCGAGGACAAAAACAACCAGGCACACACAGGTTCCACCAAGCGTGGCATGCCTCAAGACAAGTCAGTGTTGCTGACACGACTTACCTGTTGGTCCCGCAGGTGTCTCAAGGCCGCGGCAGCCGGCCATCCACGTCCCGTGTGCGGCCAGGTTTTGGGGAACAGCGTGAAAACCTTCTACCCCTTGGTCTTACTTGTCATCCCTCACTACCAGTGTGCAAACTGTTTCATTCTTTGGACAACTAAGGCCTTCATAGCTAATACCGACAAGGTCGCTGTCTTGCTTAGTGTAGGCGCTACGGGATAGATGGACTTACCTGCCTCGAGCAGTGACGGAGAGCGGTGACACTCACCTTCTTAGGGTTGTATCTCGGGAAGGGCTTGATGGGTTGGCTGGCAACATGGGGCGGAAGGCTACCCAGGAGCGCCTGAGGTTTGACTTTTCCTCGCTTCCTCCTATTATTACGGACGAGGAGAGCGGCTTGCATGCTGGTGCTACAGTCAACACAAAACACCCAACACCATTAAGCTGAGCCGAGGCATCACCAAGTCAAGAAGAATCGCACAGGTTTGGGCAAGTTTCACCTCGTGCAAGGAGAGAGCAATAATGCTTCCCGCCACCACACCCACTGTGCCATGGCAGCTACCGACTCCCTGCCACTCTCTGCAGTGCGCTCAGCTACGGTGGTCAAGGTTTCAAGTGACAGAGGGGTGGGGGGAGGGAAGTTGAATTAGGCGAGGAGTGAGTGGGAGGGCAGTAGTAGTGGTGAAGTGGAGGTGGGTGGAGGTGGTGGTGGTGGTGGTGGTCGGTGCCAGGAGAGGAGGTGAAGAGGCAGAGTCCCTCCACAAGGCAGCCGTCGAGGATTTAAGCAACGCCCAGTCTCCTCGGGTGTGCGGACCTCGCCTGGTGGAGGAGAAAAAGAGTAGAGGAGCGACGCCACCAGAGACATCACAAGCTCCAGCGTCAAGACCGATCATTCAGGGCACTAAGAGGACAGGGGCGGATTGCCGCTTTGCAAAGTACTCGTCATTACAGAGGAAAAGACAAGACTTTATCATAGAGCAAGATAACAACACTAAAATTGTCATTCTTCCTACGGGGCAAACACATCTACTGCCACAGAGAGAGAGAGAGAGAGAGAGAGAGAGAGAGAGAGAGAGAGAGAGAGAGAGAGAGAGAGAGAGAGAGAGAGAGAGAGAGAGAGAGAGAGAGAGAGAGAGAGAGAGAGAGAGAGAGAGAAAGAGAATAAAACAGAATAATGCAAAAGAAGATGATAAAAGGAATGAAATATCATGGTAGAGAGATACAGATAGACAGAAGAATTATAATAGCACACGAGCAAAACGGCAGACAAGAGAGATAGACAGGAAGACAGAGAGACAGAAGAACACAGAGACAGTAGAGAGACGAGCGACGAAAGACAGACAGGGCAGTCAGCGTCATCAATTCTATAAGTAATCAATTTGGCATACACATAACCAACAATCTGTAGTCAAAGTCAATAATAATGAAGAAAAAACACGGGCACATGATTCACAAATAAAATTACTACATTAACCTAGAAAAAAAAATATTCCAATACTGTACCATCATGCAAGTCCGTGAGTGTCCATGTGTGTATGTGTGTGTGTGATGTACGAATGTTTATATACGTGTACATGCGTGAAGTGTACAATCATACGCACTTTCTGGGATCGTGTGGGAGCTAAGTGGTCATGCTTTCAGGGAATATGTGCAATGGTGTGTATAAAGGAGTCATTCTAAACACTGCAAAGGCTTTCATGCACAAGACACTAATGCAAACACAAGGCCTGAGCTTCCATGAGCATTTGAATAGTCATGCACATTAGCAAAGACCGACCGACTTCATGCAAATTGCTTAGCCGCCTTATTCGTCCCTTCTCGAGCAAGTCTCAGCGCTCAGTAGCAGTAACACGAGCCAGCGCATCAAACAAGTCAGTAGCAGTAGCGTGTGTAACATGGTTACCTGACGGAGGAGAAGCAGCTCGTCTTTGTCCTCTCTTTTGTTTACGAAGCGTCGATGAGTGTTGGTGGCAGCGAGGCGCGGAAAGAAAATGTTTGGCGGTTTATTCACTTGTTCATATTTTTTTCTTTTTTTTCTTTTCTTTGTTTTTGCGTTTCCTTTGTGGCTTTGAGTTGTTTTGTCGTTGTAGTTTATTGTTCTTCTTTCTAACTTTTTCTCACGGTTTTTGTTTTCACTTCACTTTTTCTTTTTACTTTGTCTTTCTGTTCTCTTCTCCTTCTGCTCTCCTTCTGTTTTTTCAGCATTATATTTTTCCATTCTCATTTGTCTTATTTTTCTTTAATTTTCTGTCTTATTGTTTTCCTTATTTCATGGGATTCTTTTCAGTTTTCTTCCTTGTCAATAATTGTCTGTTTTTCTTTATCGTATTTTCTATCATCATATTCTTAGCATGATTAGTCTCCAACAATTAGTGCATGTCATCATTTCCATGCTAATCCCGAAAGATATAACGCTAAATCTGCAACGTTATCTCACTGACAATCTTCTTCTCTATTGAATTTCGGCCATTTTTATCTTCCTTCAGATGTAAGCAGCTTATCGCACAGTGCAGGCTCGCTCACTTCTCATCAGTAGTCTGTAGTTGAATGTCTTCGATAATACTTGACTTTCATACTTTCATCTTACTTTAATTCCACACGAAGCTGACAAACATATAGTCGCGTAAAAGGCAACGCTATATTAAGTTTCGCCAGGACATCACACGCTGGGTCTCTGTCACGACACGCGGGAGGGAAGAGAAAAACGGATTTACGCGAGTCTCTCCTTCACTCAACACGATCCACGTTTTCTGCGAGTGACAAAACCATTTTCTACCCTGCCTCGGTAACACGCGGCTTGTGACAGTGGCAAATTTTCTAGTGTATTTTTTTTTAAGTTGAATGTTGGCAAAGGGTAGCAAAATGTAAAAAAAATAGGAAAAATCTGCTGGGTTTCCTTTTTTTTTTTTTTTTAATCACCCAGTTTCCTTTTCCCCTTTTTTGTATAAGCTTTCATCTCTCACCATTTATTTATTCACTTATTTATTCATCCGGAAATTGACAAAGCCTCGGAAGGAAAGGAAAAAAAAGTGTTATTAACAAATTCTACTGCTTATTTTATTATCTTTATTTGCTTAAACTTTCTCTTTTAACAGTGACACTTATACTTTGTATTTCGCATGAAGGAGAAAAGTAAAGAACACGAAAAACTGCGAAGAAAAGAAAAATACTCCAAGTTTACAATCCTAACTACTCATTATCCTATTATTGATGGCGTCCTGTGCCTTTTTTAATAGTCCACTGAATGATAAATTGACGCCACTATTCCGTAAGGTGAAGTAATAAGGAGGAACGAAGGAGACTGATATACCCTGGTCGTAGTGTGGGCGTCTCTCTCTCTCTCTCTCTCTCTCTCTCTCTCTCTCTCTCTCTCTCTCTCTGGTGTTCGTCTCCATTAAAGCCGAGAAGAATGGAACGACATGTCATGATATTTTTTTCCCCGATGCTTTTAGAAGTTTTAAATCTACTTTTTTTTATGTAATTTTGGATTTTCCTTGGTGGTTTAATGGCACACACACACACACACACACACACACACACACACACACACACACACACACACACACACACACACACACACACACACACACACACACACACACACACACACACACACACACACAGGCAAAAAGCACCTAATATGTATGTATGCATGTATGTAATGTATGTATTGTATGTATGTCTATAAACAAACTTTCTTAATGACTTGTTTGTATTGGATTCAGGTTATTTTTCCTGTATGTGTGTTTGTCTGTGTGTGTGTGTGTGTGTGTGTGTGTGTGTGTGTGTGTGTGTGTGTGTGTGTGTGTGTGTGTGTGTGTGTGTGTGTGTGTGAAAGAGAGAGTGTGTGAGTGCTTACGTAACCCTTACAAAAAGACAATTAATATAACATCTAAACATACGAAACCCAAGTAAATATCACAATAACACTTCATCAGCTCACTCAGTCTTGTGTTTTTCTTTTAGCCCTTGAGGTAGTCAGGCGACAGTGAGGCAACATAGGCCCATAAATCACCATAAATCTCAGTATTGTGCTGCATATTTAATCTAAAAGTGAATATATGACCACTGTGATGAAAACCAGGCACCAGCACACACTGTAGCATTCTTTTCCTTCAAGGCTATGATTTGGAGTATTTATTGAGCAGAGTAATGTGTGTAGGCCGGGATAGGTGTGTGTTTTTTGCTTTCATATTGTATAGACCAGCGTTGCGTGAGTGCTTTATTGATAGATGGGTAGGAGGACAGTTAGATGAATTGGTTAGTAGATAGATATATAAGTAAATAGATAAATAGATAGATAGATGTATACATACGTACATACATATAGATAAATGAATGGATAAAAAGAGTCAAAGATATGTGAATATATTAATGAAGAAAAATTGATAGATAAATAGACTTATAGACAGATTGACAGATAATTCTTGTAGTAGTGCTAGTGATATTGTTGTTATTATTATTATTATCATTATTATTATTATTATTATTATTATTATTATTATTATTATTATTATTATTATTATTATTATTATTATTATTATTATTATTGTTGTTGTTGCTGTTGTTATTGTTGTTGTTGATATCATTTGTTGTAGTAGTAGTAGTAAAACAAGTATTAGTGATGTTAGTGGTCCTAGTGGGTGTAGAAAGTAGTAGTAAGTAGTAGTAGTAGTAGTAGTAGTAGTAGTAGTAGTAGTAGCAGTAGCAGTGGTGGTGGTGGTGGTGGTGGTAGTGGTGGTGCAGCAGTGGTGGTGGCAGTGCAGTGGTGCAGCAGGTGGTGGTGGTGGTGGCAGCAGTGGTGCAGCAGGTGGTGGTGGTGCAGCAGCAGTGGTGCAGCAGGTGGTGGTGGTGCAGTGGTGGTGGTGGTGGTGGTGGTGGTGGTGCAGCAGTGCAGTGGTGCAGCAGCAGTGGTGGTGCAGTGGTGCAGCAGTGGCAGTAGTAGCAGTGCAGCAGGCAGTAGCAGCAGCAGCAGCAGCAGCAGCAGCAGCAGCAGCAGTAGCAGTAGTAGCAGCAGTAGCAGGCGGTGGTTGTGGTAGTAGTAGTAGTAGTAGTAGTAGTAGTAGTAATAGTAGTAGTAGTAGTAAGTAAAATTAAATTGAAAAAGAAATTACTCAGGAGAATTAACTTGTGTAATTTTGTTCAATATTTTAGTGCCTCTCTCTCTCTCTCTCTCTCTCTCTCTCTCTCTCTCTCTCTCTCTCTCTCTCTCTCTCTCTCTCTCTCTCTCTCTCTCTCTCTCTCTCTCTCTCTCTCTCTCTCTCTCTCTCTCCTGTTTTTATCATAACATCGACGTAATTCCTTTTATTGTTTTGCTTTCTATCTCTTCCTCCTCCTCCTCCTCCTCCTCCTCCTCCTCCTCCTCCTCCTCCTCCTCCTCCTCCTCTTCCTCCTCCTCCTCCTTCTCCTCTTACTTTTCTTCCTACTTCTTCTGTTATTTCTTTTCTTTCTCTTCCTTCTCTTCCTTCTCTTTTTTAGTCCTCCCCGTTTTTTGTTATTGTTTTCTTTGCTTTTTTTTTTTTTTTTACTTCCCGTTTTCTTCCCTTCCGTCGTGTCCTTCCATCCCTGCTCCACTAAAGTATGTGGAGTCGTGAGTGGTCGCTGTGAGGTGTGGACCATAATCAATACAATGTACTATGCGGCCACTGCTCCTCCACACCCACTCACTAGTACGGCTTGCTATTTGATACACCCTGCTGCTACACCCTGTTGATTGCCACGCCTCCCTCCCTCCCTCCTTCCCTCCTTCCTTCCCTCCCTCCGTCTCTGCGTCCTTCACTGGTAGTTATTCTTGCGTGGCCTTCACCTTGTTTCTTGCCTCGCTACTCCTTCCTGTTGGGGATTCGTGCTGTCTATACTCTGTCTCTGTCCACGCCTGGGTATTGTGTCGCGTCTGTCTGTGCTCTTATTCCTGCAATCTTAGTACTTTCTGGTGTTTGTTTGTGAGGGTCATTCGTGTCATTTGTACTCTGTCTCTGTCAGCGCCTTGGTGTTATAGTCAGTGTATCTTTTCTCATATTGCTGCGACCTTGGTGCTGTTTTGTTAATGGTCATTGGGTATTCTTATATTGGCTACACCTCGATGACTGTCTTGTATAGTGTTTTATTTTATGTAAGAGGTGCCATGGCCTTGGTCTACAATTTGGTATTAGTCTTGGTGCCCACGTTCTTGTCGATACAACCTCTATACTGTTTTCCTGGTGGCTTTTCTGCAGCATTATAATGGTTATGCCTCACTTCTCTTCCATAACCTTTTCTATATGTAAATACAACTAAATGAGGTAAGCTAAGGTCCATTGAAGGTGAGATTCTTTTATTGTTCAGTCCTAAAGCAATGAAAAATATGTGTTGAGATGTGTCCTAAAGTCTCTCAGAACATCTCTTTTGAATGAGTTTTAATCTCTTCAGTACCAGGACGTGTTTTTATATTCATTCTGGTTACTATTAAGCGATTTTATACAGCTTCAGACACATTAGTTGGGATTAGAATAGTGAAGGTTATGGCTATTATGCTTTTGACTTCTATAGACCCTTCCTAATAAATATAAGGTCGTCTAATTATATCCAAAAATCAAGGTAGAAATGCGTCTCGGTATTGAATCGGTTAAGAGTTATCGCGTCAGTCTTCACCATTGCTATATATATTTATAAGCTCGTATTCTCAAACACTTTCGTACTTCACCTCCACCATTTCAAAAGGCCTGATTTAAGTTTACACGAGTTTTTAAGGTGTTTTTACGGTTCTAGAGGCAGAGTGACAAAATTTCTCCATTATTAACAGGAGAAACACTCATGAAAACCTCGCTAATCATCTCTGTGGCCTTGGAAAATAGTCGTGGCATTTCTGAGTATGGGCCATGCATAGCTGTACCGTCTATACACCGTCACAGTTTTTGCTCATTACTGATAGCTGATTTTTTTTCTGCTTACTGTATCAATGTCTTTGTCTGCCTTATAACAACCTTGCCGCTAGTCATGCCGCGTATACTTATAGAAGAGATAACTATACCCTTCCTACACCCTCTATTAAATACTACCGCACTGATAACGAATCCATCATGTCCTCTGTCTTGCCCTGCTGTTAGTCCTACTGTATGTACCTGTGTGCTATAACTACACCTTCCCATCACCTACCACTGATAACCCTTCCATCTTTAATCAATACTTCTACATACCTTTCTACCTATTACGCACATCAATGCTTCCACCTTGTCTGTAACCTCTCTGCTCGTCCCCGACACTTGATACATCACAATAATAAACTAATTCCACTGTTTGCACGTCCTATTCATAACAACACATCGATTGATAACTATACCGTGTTCACCCTACCGCCTCACCCTCTGCAACACCCTGTAAGCTCTTCGTTAAGTCACACCTGCTCAAGCATACCCTATCCCTCACCTAGCCGCTCACTCCGCCCTGTATTTATTAAGGTGTTCATATTCGGTACAGGTAACGTTGTACACCTGTTTAGTTAAAGTACTCGAGTCTCCTTCCTGTGTTATTTTCAGTGTTTCGTAATTATGGTGAATCTCATCGGGGGTTGTCGTGTGTGTGTGCAGAGTGGTTTGAATTAGTTCGTATTTTTTTTTTTTTTGTCTTTCGTGGTATTGGTGTGTGTTGTTTTATCAGAATTTCTCTATGTCTCTGTTTCTCTGTTTCTCTGTTTCTCTCTGTCTCTCTGTCTCTCTCTCTCTCTCTCTCTCTCTCTCTCTCTCTCTCTCTCTCTCTCTCTCTCTCTCTCTCTCTCTCTCTCTCTCTCTCTCTCTCTCTCTCTCTCTCTCTCTCTCTCTCTCTCTCTCTCTCTCTCTCTCTCTCTCTCTCTCTCTCTCTCTCTCTCTCTCTCCAAACCTTCTCCCTGACGCTGCAGTGAAGACAAAAAGCAGACATGAGAAACACGAGACGTCCTCATTACCTTCCCTTCCTTTCCCGCCATACCTGTTACTTAATTAATCCAACTCCACGTGGCGAAAACCTGATGACTATAATTTGCTCTTAATGTGAAATGTCGATACACGTGCAAAGGGCGCCAAGGAAAGGGCGTAACAACATAGATCATTTTATGCAGAACGCGTCGCCAGCACGTTCTAAATAATTAGCTACAGAACAAACATTTAGTACATTTCCTACGTGGTCTGACTTCGCAGCACGTGATGGCGAGTACGTGCCTGGAATTTGCATGTGTTATTTATCTATTCTTTTTTTTTACGTGGATGTTGTGTTGAAAAAAAAGCTCACTAGGGGAAGAACTGTATTTAACTAGCGTATTGGAATTCAAAGGGAGTGTTGGTTGGTGTGTTGGTAATTGCTCACATAGCTCTTCTTCCTTTGTCTCTTGTGTCACTCTATATCATGTGGATGTTAAGATGACTTTTTTTTTTTCAATGGACTCCAAACTCATACGCATTCATTTATTATTCTATTTACTAAGACCAGGTTGTTAAATTTGCTGTCTTGTTGTTTTTCTGGGATTTGTATTATTTCTACTACACGGTTTTTTTTTATATTCCCCAAAGACATACACATTTATTTCTTGACTTATTAGGTCGTGATTGTCAAATACGTTCACATAAATACATTTTGTCTCTAATTTTTGTGTTTCATTTTACTTCCTGTGGAGAATAAAGGACATTTCATTACAAATATTCCCCCTGAGATCTGTACACTTATTTGTCGATTTATTAGATTGTGACTGTCAGAAAAATTGTTATATATAGCATTTTTGTGATTTGTTTTGGTTATATTGAGGAATTTTTTGTGTTCTGTGTGTTTCCTAAAGAATTACTCATTTTAACTGGTTTTGCTAAGTGGAGCATGTCAGACTGGTCATCATGCAGAGAAATGTCTTAGATGGATTCTATTTTATATGTTTATTTAATTAAGGAGGTAATCTGAAGGCCTCCCAAAGAGCCACACATTTAACCCTTTCATTACTGGGATATATTTCTACCTTGAGTTTTGAGAATGATTAGACGATTTTATTTACACTAGGAAAAGTCTATGGAGATCTAAAGATTAATGACCAGAATCTTCACTATTTTAATCCCGTACATGAGTTTCTGAAGCTGTATAAAATCACCAAATAGTAAGAAGAACAGATATGAAAACGCGTCATGGTACTGAAGCGTTTAATTAATTATTTATTTTGTCGTAGTTGTCAATATAGGTCTCACACAAAACATTCTATCGGATTTGTGACGGCAATTTCAATTCATATGGACATTAAACGAGTAATTTTAATGTTTCATCGCTTAAAAAAACCTATGCATTTTATTGATTTACTCGACCGTCATAGTCCAAGAGATATGTGAAGGAAAGAAGGAAGGAAGCGTCGCAGTTTGCAGAAGACAAAAAAAAGTTTAATATTCATCATGTTTAAAATATTCACCTTATCTTCAAACATTAGCATAACCCTTTGTTTATCCCTTTTGAGTGCCCATTAGAAAACACACGTACTTTCCTCTTTACTAATAAAAGAAAACCTGATGACAGTAGATGGTATGGATGTGGAAGGTTTGGTGTTGCTTCTACCATGTTTAAAATATTGACCATCGCTTCAAACATTAGCATTTCCCTTTATTTATTCATTTTGAGTGCCCATTAGAAAACACACGTACTTTCCTCTTCACTGATGAAAGAAAACCTGATGAACGTAGATGGTATAGATGTGCAAGTCTCGGTGTTGTCTTTGCTGTAGAAGGGAGTGAATGCGGAAGTCCCTCTGTGTGTGTTAGAAGTGAAGGGAAGGGAAGAACAGCGTTTAGTATGTCTTATCATGGAGAGGGAATGAATAATGCTCACGACAAGAGAGAGAGAGAGAGAGAGAGAGAGAGAGAGAGAGAGAGAGAGAGAGAGAGAGAGAGAGAGAGAGAGAGAGAGAGAGAGAGAGAGATAATGACCGTTTTTCTTTATTTGCATCAAGTGTAATTCTACCAAGTGATGCGAATTTAGAGCTGTGTTATGTGACTACGTTAGCAGTAATAGTAATGGTAGGATATTGTTATTATTATTATTATTATTATTATTATTATTATTATTATTATTATTATTATTATTATTATTATTATTATTATTATTTATCATTACCATTATCAGTAGTAGTAGTAGTAATAGTAGTAGTAGTAGTAGTAGTAGTAGTAGTAGTAGTAGTAGTAGTACAATAGTGTGATGGTAGTAGTAGCAATAGTAGTAGAAACAGTAGTAAAGCAGTAGTAGTTATTAGTAGTACGTGTCAGTAGCAGCAGCAGTAGAGGCAGTAGTTGTAGCAGTGTTAGTTAGCCAGTGGACCATCATCATAATTAATGCTGCTATTACTCTTCCACGCCTGAAGTAATGGACGGGAGCTGAAATGCCGTGAAATACGTGAATGTTGCACCAAATATTTCCGCACCGGCGATGTACGAACACTGGCGGATCGGTGCCAAGGACAGACTGAGAAAGCAGCGTTGTCATTTACCTTGGTGATGCAGGTGTCAGCTCAGGTGTGAGGCCCTCGTTAAAAATGTTTTACTCCAACACTTCTCTGAGTATTGGTCATAAAAGTAAAGACCGTGATGATAATTCTAGTTACTGACCAGGAGAAATTATTAAAGTTATGGTGATGATGGGGGTGGTGGTGGTAGTAGTAATGGTAATGATAGTGGTGGTAGTGGTAGTAGTAGTAGCAGCAGCAGCAGCAGCAGTAGTAGTAGTAGCAGTGGTAGTGGTAGCAGCAGCAGCAGCAGCAGCAGCAGCAGCAGCAGCAGCAGCAGCAGCAGCAGCAGCAGCAGCAGCAGCAGCAGCAGCAGCAGCAGCAGCAGCAGCAGCAGCAGCAGCAGCAGCAGCAGTGGTTGCTGGTGCAGCAGCAGCAGCAGCAGCAGCAGCAGCAGCAGCAGCAGCAGCAGCAGCAGCAGTGGTGCAGCAGCAGCAGTAGCAGCAGCAGTGGTGCAGTGGTGCAGTGGCAGCAGTGGTGGTGGCAGTGGTGGCAGTGTAGCAGCAGTGGCAGCAGCAGTGGCAGCAGTGAGCAGCAGTGGTGTTGCAGTAGTAGTAGTGGCAGTAGTAGTAGTAGTAGTAGTAGTAGTAGTAGTAGTAGTAACAGTGGTAGTAGTATTAGTATTAGTAGTGGTAGTAGTAGTAATACTCGTAGTAGTAGTAGTAGTAACAGTGGTATTAGTATTAGTATTAGTATTAGTAGTAGTAGAAGTGGTGGTGGTGGTATCAGGAAAAGCAAAAACCACAACAAGCAGCAAGAACAGCAGCATGAGTAGTAGTAGTAAGATTTATCAATAACAGCAAGGCGTATTGACAAATCCCGAATTATAGCCAAACAAAAAATCGCATTATAAAGAAACCAAGTACGACACTAATAGAAAAAAGAAAACCTCACCTGGAACTGACGATGAATTTAGGAACTCGATAACCTGATCTGTGTGTGGGAGGACGACGCTTAGCTAACCAACAACTGAATTCAGGAAAGTATTGGAGGATCGCGCTGAGAGGGAGAAAAAAAAGCTAATTGCGCCATTAAAGGGAAAGCATTAGCCAGAATTTCCTCGTGCCTCCGTTGCTATTGTTTGTGCTAAAGGAGAGACGACTGCGAGTTTGGTGGCAATGGTGGTCCAGCTGAAGTGATTGGTGTTGAAATCTTTGTGTTGAATGACTGGAGTGTTTTTCATTACGATGGTGATAAGGAGGAGGAGGAGGAAGAGGAGGAGGAGGAGGAGGAGGAGGAGGAGGAGGAGGAGGAGGAGGAGGAGGAGGAGGAGGAGGAGGAGGAGGAGGAGGAGAAGAAGGAGGAGGAGGAGGAGGAAAGTATTTGTTTGAAGACATTTTTTTCTTCTGTGATCAAGAAATGTACAAAGAGGAGGAGGAGGAGGAGGTCGATGATGAGAGTTTTTATTGTTGTAGTTAATTAATGTGAAGAGTCAACGGCAGGTGATGACGACGATTAGGAGGGAGAGGAGGAACAAACACAGGGACATAGGCTTAATAGGCAACAAGAAGCTAATTCGAGGAGGAACAGGAGGAGGAACAGTAGTAATAGAAGGAGGAGGAGGAGGAGGAGGAGGAGGAGGAGGAGGAGGAGGAGGAGGAGGAGGAGGAGGAGGAGGAGGAGGAGGAGGAGGAGGAGAGGAGGAGGAGGAGGAGGAGGAGGAGGAGGAGGAGGAGGAGGAGGAGGAGGAAGGGGAGCATGCCATTCAATACCAGTAAGGATGAGGAAGGACAAATAGGTATAGGTGGTACCCTTCAGACCACCGCCAGTATAGGTTAGTAGGTGAGACCGTGACCTCGGGCGAGTTTTGTTGTCTGGATCGACCGCCATGTAGACAGTGTGGCGATGATTGACCCCCCTAGCAGCTCCCTGGCCCCGCTTGGAATGTTTATAGCTCCCCATGCAATCTACGGCACCGTTTTCCATGTCACTGTAATGGTGGAGGTTGTCGATAGTGATTTGGGTTCCCATATGAGGATATTCCCCGAGGAAATAACGTTAATAAGTCCAGGGACGTCGCCTCTTGCCTCTCATCTCCTCTCCGGGATAGCGGCATGAGGGAAGGGCTGTGTCGCGGCCTTCCCTTTCTGCCTGTGTGACGCGAGGCAGCAGTGGTCAGGCGAGGAAATGGTGGCCTGGCTGGGTGTTAGTGTGTGTGTGTGTGTGTGTGTGTGTGTGTGTGTGTGTGTGTGTGTGTGTGTGGGGGGGAATGTGTGTGTGGGTGTTAGTGTCGAACCGTTGGTGTGTTTTTCCAGAGCAAGATCGTTAGTAATAATGAAGTAAAGAGTCAAACTATACGACTGCAAAGAACAACAGATACTTGATATAGAAAAAAAAAAGATAAGCAGCTGTCGATATTGAGTCTGAGTAAGGTCTCAGTCCTGCACAACGTGTGAAACTGCTCAATGAATATTTCGTTACCTGTAAAATACACAACATTGGCACAAATCAATCTCCTCTCGTATTCTTTAGACAGTCCAACAGTTTTTTCCACTTGCTTTGTATTTTCTTGTCGTATGTAAATCTTCATTCGACAAGAAATTAGAGAAAAACTACGATTTGTGACATGCAAGAGAATATGAACGTGCATACGTACGCCAGACAGTCGTCAGATGCGCACTCCCGAGACAGGTGACGAATTCTGCTTTAACGTAAATTGTGAGTCCTTTCGATCGCTGCAGGTGGGGAGGAACACAAACATAAAGGTGACACAACGACTCTGTCCTGGCGGCGGTCCTGCACACGTGTGGCGCTTTGAGAGGCGGGCGTGGTGCTCCTGAAGTTAGGTTTGGGTGGAGGCTCCTGCTCTGCTCTTTGTCTCCCTTCTCACGCCTCTCCCGCTCCCCCAGGCGCCCCTAGGTAGTGCGTGTGGTGGAGCGGCCCCTCCCGCGGACCTCAACGTCCTCTTTAAGGCAGTGGTGACTGTACATCGCCAGGGTAACTAGCGCTGCTCTTCGCTTCTCTGCCAGCACAGGCACTCACTAGGGGCCGCCGTGGTGGGCTTTATGATGGAAAGTAAATAACTCTGCCTAATGGAGCTTTACCTTCCTGGGACCATTTATTCAAGCATTCATAAGCCTTCAGAAAACGCCCTTTATGTAAAAAGAATTATGAAAGCAGTTTACGTAAAAAAAAAAAAAAGAAAGACACTTTGAAATAATAAGGATGAAGATTGACAAGAAAAGTTTGAGAGTTTGCCTGAGTGAGGAAGAGTTGCATGCCTCTATGCCAGTGGTCAGGCTTTTGGGAAACTACCCGAAGGTTTGGAAGGGTGGTCGGGGAGGGAAGGTGTGAAGGAAAAAGTCGAATACTAGATTTGGGGAAGGGAGAGAGAGAAGAGGACTCACCTGTGTCGCGGTGTGAGTTTTGGCCAGGTGCGGGTGGACTTTGCCCTTCTTAGCCGGGGTGGTGAGAGGCTTCACCGATTGACGGCTGAGCGACTTCTTGCGTTGCTGCCTGACGCTGATACTTGCGCCCACCGCCCCGTACATGGTGCACGCCTGCCTGTGTCGAGGAAAACCGATGCTTTAGGCGCCGAAACGACAGGGAATATAAAAACTTAGGAATATAAACAAGGGAGATTAAAAGGCGCCATCAATCCCTATACATCATGCCCTCTTATTTCCATCCATCATCTTCATTTGTATATTTATCTTACTTAATATTTCAGAGCTGCGTGGACGTATGGAAGAGATGTGTGGCCGTGTGTCATGTGGATGTTACGATGCAGTGTAATCTCATTATGCTAACACACTAGTGATTTTGTTGATTAACTTTTGTGTGTTCCTCGTCAGTTAATGGAAATGTGATGATTATGATTTAGTCCCGTGGTTGATGAAGTGTGTGCGGGCGGGGTGGATGGATGGATGTGTATGCATGTGTGTTTATGCTTCAATGATATATCATGTTTAACGAAAAGTTATGTGTGTTTAGCGTGATAAATGAGGGACTGAATAGACACAAAACAATAAACAACGATAAGAACAACAACACACATCACAACAACAAACACAAACACACCTTCCCAGCACACACTCCTACTTTCCTCTTAACAGGGCCTGGCACCCAACACTTTGTTTTCCCCCAGTGCCCTTGTAATGTAAAAAAAAAAAAAATTCATCCCTCACCGAGCACCAAACCACACACGGATCGATGCTCTAGACAAAGACACAAACACCCGAAAGCAACAACAAGCAAGAGAGGTAAAAAAGAATAAAAAGAAGTGGATTTAGGCAGGCGGGCAGGCAGGCAGGTAGGCAGGCAGGTAGGCAGGCAGGTGGGTGGCGGGACAGAGTCGTCCAGCCAAACACTGCTTCTCTATAAACTTGATATTGACCGAAGACTAAGTGTGGGGCGAGTCACTCCTGCTGTCCTCTTCCTTCATCTTTTCCTCTTCCTGCTTATCTACGTTGCCCGCTTCTTCACTGGTGCTCGTTACTGAATATATCAAGTGTGTGTTGCGGCTAGGGAGTTTTAAGACAGACTCATATTTTTGTCTCAATCCTGAAAAGTATTCCAAGCATAGCCACAGCTAGCTTGCCCCTTCAAACTGACACCACCATGTTCTTTTTCTCATCTCACAAGTGTGTGTGTGTGTGTGTGTGTGTGTGTGTGTGTGTGTGTGTGTGTGTGTGTGTGTGTGTGTGTGTGTGTGTGTGTGTGTGTGTGTGTGTGTGTGTGTGATGTGTGTGTGTGTGTGTATGTGTGTGTGTGTGTGTGTGTGTGTGTGTGTGTGTGTGTGTGTGTGTGTGTGTGTGTGTGTGTGTGTGTGTGTGTGTGTGTGTGTGTGTGTGTGTGTGTGTGTGTGTGTGTGTGTAGGATATATGTGTGCAGAATGTGTGTGTGTGTGTGTGTGTGTGTGTGTGTGTGTGTGTGTGTGTGTGTGTGTGTGTGTGTGTGTGTGTGTGTGTGTGTGTGTGTGTGTGTGTGTGTGTGTGTGTGTGTGTGTGTGTGTTTGTATGTATGTATGTATGTATGTGTGTGTGCTAGATCAGGAACCATCGTGACTAAAAATCCATACTGACATTAACCTTCCCTTTGTAGTGAGGATGGTGGTGGTAATGGTTCTCCTCCTCCTCCTCCTCCTCCTCCTCCTCCTCCTCCTCCTCCTCCTCCTCCTCCTCCTCCTCCTCCTCCTCCTCCTCTTCGTAAAGCCCCAGGAGCTCTCAACCCCATCACAGTTCCGTCCAAGCTCTCTCCTCCCTATCCTTCTCTTCCTTCCCCATCTGACCCTTGTGTCTCGTCCCTGTATCCCCTCTGATCCTATTTAATCCTTCCCTTATATCCTTCTTCTCTCCTTCCTCTCCCAGTGCTTTCTCTCCTTCCTTCGTCCCTTCTTTACTGTTTCCTTAATTGTGTTTTGCTTTTCTTTATGATTAGTCTCTTTTTTACTTCAAGTTCGTGTTATTTATTATGTTTCTTTTATTTTCGCTTCATTTACGCTTCTTTATTTTATTTTTTTTCTAGTTTTTCTTTGGTAATTTTCTTTATTTTTACTCATTGATTAATTTCCCCTCTTGTCGTGTCTCTTTCTCTTTTCTTTCTCCCCTTAAGTCTCTCTCTCTCTCTCTCTCTCTCTCTCTCTCTCTCTCTCTCTCTCTCTCTCTCTCTCTCTCTCTCTCTCTCTCTCTCTCTCTCTCATAATTGTATCCCGGCACGCTATACTTCACTGTTTTAATATATATTTTTTATCCTTAATGACTCTCTCTCTCTCTCTCTCTCTCTCTCTCTCTCTCTCTCTCTCTCTCTCTCTCTCTCTCTCTCTCTCTCTCTCTCTCTCTCTCTCTCTCTCTCGTTGTACTTTTGGGTAGATTAAGACATTTCGATTTTTTTCTCTCTCATCATTTTGCAATTTTCTTGGTTTGATTTCATTTTAGTTCTTAATTTAATTGCATTGCGTTTCGTTTCTAGATGGTTGAGGAGAAAGAGGAGAAAGTTTAAGAGAAAGAGGTTGAAGACACCAAGACCTTTGACAGACCTCTTTAATAACACACACACACGCACACACACACACACACACACACACACACACACACACACACACACACACACACACACACACACACACACACACACACACACACACACACACGACATTCCATTACCTATTGTTGTTACGTGTGATCAATGTGTGTGTGTGTGTGTGTGTGTGTGTGTGTGTGTGTGTGTGTGTGTGTGTGTGTGTGTGTGTGTGTCGGTGCACTTGCCATTACTAAAGAATGAAGTCCTGAATGGCAAGGAATAGGGAGATTTCATAGCATGTAATATTGATGACGGGAGGCGAGGCAGTGACACGCAGCATTACAGGAGCAGGAGGAGGAATGTTTCAATAGGTACTCGGAAACTCTTTGCTATTTCATCACGACTATTTTCAAAGACCACAGAGATGAATAGGCAGGTTTTTTAAGAGTGTTCCTCCTGCTAGTCTAGTTAATCTGTCCGTGTAATCATAAAAAGTGCTTAAAAACTCATGTTGTATATAGAAATCTTATTAATCTTTCCCTATAATCATAAAAATTCCTTAAAACCTCATGTATTATATAGAAATCTTGTTAATCTGTCTCTATAATGAAACAATAGTGCCTAAAACCTCTTGTAATATATAAAAAATCATGGTAATCATTCCGTGTAACTGTTAAGATAGTGCTTAAAAACCCATGTAACGTATAGAAAACTTGTTAGTCTGTCCTTATAACCATTAAAATTTCTTAAAACGTCATGTAATATATAGAAATATTGTTAGTCTGTCTCTGTTACTATAAAAAGGGCTTAAAAACTCATCTAATATATAGAAATCATGTTAATATGTCCCTATAACCATAAAAAGCGATTAAAACCTCACTTAAGATATAGAAATCTTGTTAATCTTTCGTTAACTGTATAAAAATGCTTAAAAACTCATGTAACTGCAATTAGAGGCTTTATAAAGTAGTATTGTGGCGGAGCAGTATTGAAGAAGATGATTTATAGAGCGACACGGAGGCGAAGCACGTGGGTGGGAGGAGCAACAGTGGCGGAAGGAAGCAGGGAGGCAAGAATACGGAAGGGGAACCTGTTGTATGTATTGACTGGCATGTGTGGGACGGCCAGCTACCACTCAGTACCCGCCACTCGCTTCCTCGCCACCTGTAGCTCAACCTCCTCCTCCTCTTCTCTCCCTCCTCCAGGTTCTCACAATGTTTCCCTTTGATGTTTGTGAATGTTTTGTATTCTCTCTGTATTTTCTGTCTATCTGCTTGTCTGTTTGTGTTTGTATGTGTGCAGGTGTTTGATTTTTTTTTTTGTGTTAGACGTGTAGTTAGTTTCTATTCTTTATTGTTAGGGTATGTTTAGGTTAGGTTAGGTTAGGTTAGGTTAGGTTAAGTTAAGTTTGGTAAGGTAATGTTAGTTTAAGTTAGAGTAGTTTTTGTGTAGGTTAGGTTATATCAAATTACGTTATATCATTGTATTATATGTTTGGTTAGGTTGGGTTAGGTTAGGTTAGCTTAGGTTCAGTTTGGTGAGGTAATGTTATGTTAAGTTACAGTAATTTTTGTGTATTGCATGTTAGGTTAGGTTATATTAGGTTAAGTTATGTTATTGCATTGTATGTTAAATGTATTCGGGTAGTGTAATTAAATTTAGGATAATGTTTGAACACATTGCTGCAGTTAACTTCTCTCCTTATTTGTTGCTGTGAGAAATTGCTCGGATAGGTGAATTGTAGCTGGCGTAGACGGTTGCTAGGACACACACACACACACACACACACACACACACACACACACACACACACACACACACACACACACACACACACACCGCGTAGTGTAGTGGTTAGCACGCTCGACTCACAATCGAGAGGGCCGGGTTCGAGTCCCGGCGCGGCGAGGCAAATGGGCAAGCCTCTTAATGTGTGGCCTCGGTTCACCTAGCAGTAAATAGGTACGGGATGTAACTCGAGGGGTTGTGGCCTCGCTTTCCTGGTGTGTGGAGTGTGTTGTGGTCTCAGTCCTACCCGAAGATCGGTCTATGAGTTCTGAGCTCGCTCCGTAATGGGGAAGACTGGCTGGGTGACCAGCAGGCGACCGTGGTGGTGAATTACACATACACACGAGGAATCACTCTTTTACGTGCCGAAGCAAAACAAACACGACATCAGCTGTCCAGTCAACGCAGTGAAAACAACACCATTATCAAAACCATCGCTGTGTTTGTGGGAGCTGTTTTAATATACATTCGTGTGTGTGTGTGTGTGTGTGTGTGTGTGTGTGTGTGTGTGTGTGTGTGTGTGTGTGTGTGTGTGTGTTTTCACCCTTGATCTGTTAACTCGATCAAGATAGCATTCACCTCACCCCAGCTCGCCCTACCTCACCCTGCCTCACCCTGCCTCACTTTTCAAACCCACACGGAAAATCAGTGCTCGCTTTTATTTTTTCATTCTATATATTTTTTTCAGACACTAGATAGACTGAGGTATATATTTTCTTTTTCCTCGTGCAGTTCGGGTTTAAGTTCCATCTAACTCTTCCGTCAGACTAATTTAGAAGGACGAGTAACGAGAGTGAAAAGTAAACCATTAGTTGAATCAGTGTGAACGTGAGATTAGTCAAATATAGCACTTCGCTTGTATATGTAAAAAAAAAAAAAAAAAAAAAATGAACGGCGTCTTTTGCGCATATGTATGTAAATTATATATAAAAAGAAAGGAAAGATGACATTTAAAAATTAATAACGGAAGAAATAAAGGATAAAAAGAAATAAAAGAAAGATGAAGAAATAGAAGAATTAGGAAAGAGCAACATAGAAGAGAGAAAAGTAAAGAGATGGGAGAAAATGGAGACAAATATGAAGAAATAAGAACAAAAAGTGAGAAGAACAAAGCAAAGAAAATAGGAAAGGGTAAAAGAAACAACTGAAAGAAATTAAGTGCAATAAGAAAAGAAAATATGAGGAAGAGGAAGAGGAGGAGAAGGAAGAAGAAGAAAAAGAGAAGAGATGGTGCTAAGTGAATAGACTTGTGAAGGGGGAAATGAATAAAGGAGGAAGGGGAAGCAGAGAAGAGGAGGAAAAGGAAAAGAGTGAAAGGAGAGTGGGAGAGGGAGGGTTGAGGGAGAGTCTTAAGTGACCAGGGAGGACATTTATTAGATGAAGGGAGAAGTGAACGGAGGGAGGAAGGAAAGAAAGAAATAAAGGAAGAGGGAATGAAGAAAAGAGAGAAGAGATGGAGGGAGGGAGAGACAGAATGAATAACAGAGAAAATAAATGAAGGAAGCAGAGAGAGAGAGAGAGAGAGAGAGAGAGAGAGAGAGAGAGAGAGAGAGAGAGAGAGAGAGAGAGAGAGAGAGAGAGAGAGAGAGAGAGAGAGAGAGTAGCTATCATTAATGAAGACGTGAAGGAAGGGAAGCAGCAAAAGAAAGAGGAGAAAGAGAAAGAAAAGAGAAACAGAGAAGAATATAAACTGTACAAGGGAGAGAAGAAAGGAAGCAGAGAGAGAGAGAGAGAGAGAGAGAGAGAGAGAGAGAGAGAGAGAGAGAGAGAGAGAGAGAGAGAGAGAGAGTGGAATCGAGTCGTGGGAAGGAAGGTGGTATGGCTGGCAGGGAACACGATGGTATAAACAGTGCAACAGGACAAACATCGATCTCTGAGTGACCCGCTCCTGCACCACCTGGCCGGCCGACTCTTGCCGGGGGGACAGAGGGACGAAGAGAGCTCAGGTGGACCTTGCTCTCACCTGTCCCTTGTACCATGTAGTAGTGAACGGCTTCTTATCACTAGGATTAGGCGGACCACTGTGCTTTAGTGGTGCTGATTCTTGACGGGATCCACAATAAAAGATAATGGGTAACTTAGAATAGGAAGGAAAGGTAAAAGAATAATTTGGAATAGGAGAAATGCGTCACAGGGAAGAAATGATATGAGTGGATAGTTTTCAGTCTAAAAAATGTTAATCGGAAAACTTAGAAGTGAAAACAAAGGTGTATAAAATAAAGGTACATAAAATAAAGATACATAAAATAAAGATACAAAAAATAAAGGTACAAGAGAGGAAAGAAATAATGATTGATTGATGATTTAGAGCAGAAAATAGAAAAGATGGATAATTTACAGCAGGAAATAGAAAGAAAGAAAGTGAATAATTTAGAACACCAGAAAGATAAATAAGAAAATAATTATCGTGTAGTATATTATAATTTTGTTTCGTACTTGATAAGAATTTATTACAGAGAGAGAGAGAGAGAGAGAGAGAGAGAGAGAGAGAGAGAGAGAGAGAGAGAGAGAGAGAGAAAGCGCAGAAGATAGATATATAAAGCTTTTTCCTTGAACTAAATATCGCTCTGGGTTCCATGGTTCCAAATTTCCAGGGTTGCAGGATTCCAAGGGTTCCAGCGAGGGTTGCCCAGAGCTGTTGCCTGCCGTAATAAAACATGGAATTCCAGATGTTTGCTCTCTCTGTGTTCTCTTTGGGATTTTTATGATACTTGTGGCGTGTTTATGATCCGCCATTTTGTCCCTCGTTTGCTGCCCCCATGTCACAACGTTCCCACTAAAAAGGAAAGAAAATTGTTGAGCTATACCTGAAATTATCAACTTTTTTTTTCCGTTTTCTTTTTCGAGTAGCTGAAAGTTCTGTTCATATTTTTTTCACTATCAAGTTGGTATCTATTTTTGTTTCGTATATGTAATGAGCGTCCCTTAAAAGTCTTTCTTATTTTATTCATATTTTTTTCTTCTACTTCGTTATTTTTTTCTGTAAATTTAATCGTTTGTTTATTTTCGTTTCGTTTCATTCCTTTATTTTTCTTTTTCTTTTTTAATTTTTTTATTGTAACCCCTCAAACTATAGTCCTCATTTTCACTACAATTTTCTATCTCAAATTTTGTCTATGAAAGCTCTAAAGTATTCTAATGTAACCTAACATACCCTAACCCAACCTAATGTAACCTAACCTGTCCTGACCTGACCTAACCTAACCTAGCCTAGCCTAACCTAACCTAACCTAGCCTAACCTAACCTAACCCAACCCAACCCAACCCAACCCAACCCAACCCAACCCAACCCAACCCAACCTAACCCAACCTAACCTAACCTAACTTAACTTAACCTAGCCTGCCCTGATATAACCTAACCTAACCTAACCTAACCTAACCTAACCCAGCCCAACCCAACCCAACCCAACCCAACCCAACCCAACCTAACCTAACCTAACCTAACCTAACCTAACCCAGCCCAGCCCAACCCAACCCAACCCAACCCAACCCAACCCAACCTAATATTAACTTTTCCCTATCCCTTCCCATTGATAATTTCCGTAGTACCTCCAGAAAATTCTCACTTTAATTCCCTATCTGAGTTTTCTTGAGTTCCTGACATTGTGGTCCAGATATTCACTTCCTCGCCTCCGTTTTCTGTTTCATATGCAAGTTCTGGACATAAATTTTGCTTTTAAATAACGGCTTGAGATATACTTGCTTAATAAGTGTCACGTAAGCTTTGTCTGTAATGAATACCGTTAATAAAGGTTGATTCAGGGATTATTTCT
The DNA here is from genome assembly GCF_017591435.1 of Portunus trituberculatus. NCBI lineage: Eukaryota > Metazoa > Arthropoda > Malacostraca > Decapoda > Portunidae > Portunus > Portunus trituberculatus. Next base: position 14,549,397 of record NC_059273.1, read on the forward strand.
TCCTTTCTCTACTTTATTTGCCCATTTATATTCAAATTAAGTTGATGTCAGTAATTATATTTGCAATTCCAATACGTTTTTCTGGTTTTATGTTTTTTTAGGCACAATTTTGATACGTTTTCATTTTTTTTTTATGCTTAGATGTAGTGTTGGTTCAATTATCTTTAGTTTTCATTAGTTTATAGTATCATTAGTTAATATTTCAGCTTTTTTTTTTTTAAGTGGGATATTGTTTCTTTTATCGCTTTTTTTTATCATAATTTTCTTTATTTGATACACATAATGTCAATATATATAAATTCCTTTTTTTGGTCCATCATTCCTTTTTAATGAAGATTCTATAACACCCTTTCCCTTATTGTCACTGTTATTTCTTTTTATTTTATAGTTACCACCCTTTTATTATCCTCACCGTTCATTTCATTGGATCTATTTACTTTTTAGACGCTGAGCACCACCATCATTAAATTAATAGCGGAATGTGGCAGGAACGTGATAATCTTGTCACGTTCACCGCTTATCAGAGAGAGAGAGAGAGAGAGAGAGAGAGAGAGAGAGAGAGAGAGTGTGTGTGTGTGTGTGTGTGTGTGTGTGTGTGTTTATGGGGTGTCCTTGAGTCGCAGCAGTCAGGTAAGTTGGCGATGGGGTAAGTGATGCACCACCAACCCTCCACTAAAGTTGAACACACACTCTCTCTCTCTCTCTCTCTCTCTCTCTCTCTCTCTCTCTCTGCGACGTTGGGAAGACCAAGGCAAGAAACAGGAAGGAGAAACTTTGTTGGTGCATGGATTTTGGGTCCCAGTAAATGCTTCGTGAGAGGAGGAGGAGGAGGAGGAGGAGGAGGAGGAGGAGGCGGCGGCAATGGAGTAGTCAATAAGGACCAAGCAAGCCACTCTCCTAAGAAAAAAAATAAGCGAAGAGGAAGAATGAATGATAATGAAGGATGAAGGAAAAAAATTATATGGAGAATTTATGAAAGAAATGTGAAGAAATGCAAACCAGGTAACGCCATGTAGGATGTGAGCGAATGTCAAAGTGTTTATGTTAGGTTAGGTTAGGTTAGGTTAGGTTAGGTTAGGTTAGGTTAGGTTAGGTCAGTTCAGGTTAGGTTATATTAGGTTAGGTTAGGTTGGGTGATCATAGCAAGACCTTTAAAGTAGATGTCTTGAAACGGTGAAGCTTAAGTAGTGTGAAAGCTTAGCATATTTTTTTTCTACTTATTAATATAATTTTTACGGAAAGTTCAAAGGAAAAAAAGCGTAAGCGGATTTACAGATAAACACACACACACACACACACACACACACACACACACACACACACACACACACACACACACACACACACACACACACACACACACACACACACACACACACACACACACACCTCTCTCTCTCTCTCTCTCTCTCTCTCTCTCTCTCTCTCTCTCTCTCTCTCTCTCTCTCTCTCTCTCTCTCTCTCTACTTGCAAACCTTTTCTCATTTTCTTTTTCCACTCCATCATTCTCTTATGTCTTCCCTTTTTTTCACTTTCTTTTCCTTGTTCTCTTTCTCTTTCGACAGTTATTTATTCACTTCGCCTTTTCATCCTTCTTCCCACACTTACTTTGCTCTCCTCCTCCTCCTCCTCCTCCTCCTCCTCCTCCTCCTCCTCCTCCTCCTCCTCCTCCTCCTCCTCCTCGACATTGGCTCATTACTCACGAATTATTGATAGTAAGTTATCGTTCCATCATTTCTCAGACCCTCTCACCAGACCGCTCCTTCCCTCCTTCTCTCCCCCTTCTTCCCCTCCTTCCCTCCTTCCCGTGACATGACGGACGTGAGGGAAGTAAACAGGTTCGTGGTGCTGCCGTGAGGTGGCGTCCCTGTAGCTTGGATTGAGTGGGAACGTGCTTGCGTGTGTGTAGGTGTGTTTGTAAGCTTACCCATATTTCTTTTCCTTTCTTATCGTAAGTTTGTGAGTTTTTTTTTGTGTTTCCTTTATTTGTTGTTCCATATTTTTCTCTTTTTTATTGTTTTATATTTTTTGTAAGCTTTCCTATATTTTTTTCCTTTCTTATTGGTGTTTGTGAGTTTTTTATGTTTCCTTTGTTTGTTATTCCATATTTTTCTTTTTTTTTATTGTTTCATTTTTTTGTCTTTGGTTTTTATATATTTTTCTGTACTTTCTTTTCTTTTTTGTGTGTGTTTTTATGATAGTGGTTGTTTTAGTGTTGCCGTTTCGATTTTCTTCTTTCTTTTCATTTTTTCTTTATCTGGTTTTATTACTATAACTTTTTGGCTTCCCTTATTATTTCTCGTTATCCGGCCAAAAGTTATATACAAGGCAGTGCACTTAAGGTATTAGTGTGTGTGTGTGTGTGTGTGTGTGTGTGTGTGTGTGTGTGTGTGTGTGTGTGTGTGTGTGTGGATGGGTGGGTGGGTGGGTGGAAGGTCAAATGTTACTATTACTACTACTACTGCTACTGCTACTGCTACTGCTACTGCTACTGCTACTACTACTACTACTACTACTACTACTACTACTACTACTACTACTACTACTACTACTACTACTACTGCTATCACCACCACCACCACCACCACCTGCTCGGTAACAGTATCCCGTGCAGGTGGCGGCGGGAGTGTAGCATTAATTAGTGAGTGAATTAATTAATCCTTGTCTCGGGCAGCGCTCTGGGCCAGCACGTCTCCGCATAAGCCGGGGCGTATTGGTGTATTTGTCTAGTGTCTTGTTTCCTGTGTGAAGGCTTCCCTCTCTTTCGTCTCTAGATGATACTTGGGTGCAGGTAGGTTGGCTCTATACTGCTGCCTTTAAATTGAGACTGTCACGTGTTGGTCTGATTGCGTTTTACAACTTCACTCATTTCTTTTATTGTCCTCTTTTTCTTCATCCTTATCCTTATTTTTCTACTTGCTTTTCTTCTTCCTCCTCCTCCTCCGTATTAGTTTTCATCATAAATTCTGCCTTCAGTAATTAATGAGAAGGGTTCGAGTATGTTAAAGACCAATAAGGATGTTGAGAGAGAGAGAGAGAGAGAGAGAGAGAGAGAGAGAGAGAGAGAGAGAGAGAGAGAGAGAGAGAGAGAGAGAGAGAGAGAGAGAGAGAGAGAGAGAGAGAGAGAGAGAGAGAGAGAGAGAGAGAGAGAGAGAGAGAGAGAGTTAATCACAGCACCTTTGTTTACCTGCCTCTTCAATATCTTGCAGCATCACAGAGTCAGCCGTTCGTGTCCCCAACCTTTCCTCTTCCCTCCCAACTCTTATGTAATCTTCCCCTGTGTGCCTTCCCTGCTCCCCGTGTACTCCTCTGTATTGCGTTGGTGTCCCTTCAGTTGCTCCTCTGTCCAGTGTCCACCCCCGCTGCATTATTGCTACGCTGTGTCAGACCCATAACTCTTTTTATTCTGGTTAGTGTTTCCTTTGGTGTTTGAGTTTTTAAAAGGCATGTTGTGAATTACAGTCTCTTTAATGCATGTTTCTGTAGTTTAGCAAAGATTGAGTTCTTATCCTTGTTTATTATTTTTTTTTGTAAGTTAAAACAGTTTATTGGGTGGTGATCTCATTACAGTAAACCAGATAAAGAACATCGTGTAGAAATGAAGGATTAGTGAGTGAGATTGGAAAAAAAATTAATAATAGATAGATAAATAAATAAATATCAATGTTTTTTTTTTTTGTCACATACTTAGGT
>NC_059273.1:14555589-14590589 GCF_017591435.1 Portunus trituberculatus
CTTATTTTTGTTTCCATTATCACCGAGTTAAATTTTACAACCCTAACCTAAACTTTCATCTGGATTTTTTTTTATTTATACCAACTTTTTTATATCAAATTCATAATCATACTTATGTTATATTCTCGTCTTAAACTCTTAACCTTATCATAATATTTTTCAACATCACAAATATTTTCATATGTCAATTCTTATTTCGATATATTTCCAACATTATTGTAACATTTTTCACCATCCAGCTCTTAACACCTTCAGTACCATGACGCTTTTTTCTATTAATTCTGCTTAATATTTATCTACTCACAGCTTCAGGAACTTATGTGGCGATTAAAATAGTAAAGAGTCTAGCAATTAATATTTTGACTTTCCGATCCTTACTAATGAACAAAATCATCAAATCGTACCCAAAACTCTTGGTAAAAAGGGCGTCCCAGTAGTGAAGGAGTTAATTTTCTCACATCACCATCACCTAATAATTCACACATTACTCCACCACCTCCGCCATCTTTATATATAACATTTTCATCATCCAGCTCTTATTAACCCCTTCAGTACCATGACGCCTTTTCACATTAGTTCTGCTTACTATTTGTCGATTCACAGCTTCAGAAACATAATATGAGTATTAAAATAGAAAGTCTGGCCATTAATCTTTTAACCTTTCGACCCTTACTAATAAATAAAATCACCAAATTGCACCAAAAACTTATGGTAAGAAAAGCATCCCAGTAGTGAAGGAGTTAATTTTACCACATCACCAATAATTCACACAACACTCCACCACCTCCGCCAGACTCGTGACTAAGAGCTCTCTCACTCTCTCTATTACCCAGACAATGGCCTCTCCTTTGCCTTCTTAATGCGTTCACTTTTATCCCACTTAGGCGAGGCGGGAGTAATAATGCAGGAGTAAAGGGTAGGAAAGGCATGTTCTCCTCGCCGCGGTAATCATTCTGTGCCACCAGGGTAAATAATACCGCTAAATCCCACGTGAATGTTTGTTTTGCAGGAAGAATATGTGCAGTAATTTCAGTAAGGGCACGGTGGGATGGTAGCCGTGAGTGAAGGAAGCATCTCTTGTGTGATACGGGAAGGTTTTCTCTTTTCGCTATTTATTTTTGTTCCTCTTTTTTTGTGTTTTTCTGTCTGTCTATGTGTCTATGTCTCTCTCTCTCTCTCTCTCTCTCTCTCTCTCTCTCTCTCTCTCTCTCTCTCTCTCTCTCTCTCTCTCTCTCTCTCTCTCTCTCTCTCTCTCTCTCTCTCTCTCTCTCTCTCTCTCTCTCTCTCTCTCTCTCTCTCTCTCTCTCTCTCTCTCTCTCTCAACGCTTACTGAAATAAAGACAGTTTTTAATTTACCATGAGGTTCATACATTTAACATATAATAATTTTGACACCTGCGGACGGAGTAGGCAATGTTGTAATGTTCATATTTAGTAATACTGCGCACTGAGAAATTAAGAGGGAGGCAAGTGGAAGATAACTCCTTGGGGAATTGGCAAGGCTGATGAGGTGAACAGGTGAGCAGTAACTTGCGCCCGTTGCTGCTGCGGTATCGATGACCTAATAACCACCAGAATAGCCTTTTCTCCAATGAAGTCAATGCTGGTGATGTAACATCCGATAGAGGCGCAACTGTAGACTCCAACCATGACGTCAGCTAACGTACATGAACCGGGAACCAATGGAGTGAGTGCAGGAGCTGGAGTGACTGTGTTCTCAATGATGTCAGAGTAGAGAAAAAAAAATCCCGTGCAATATTCTCTACTATTCCCTTTTCATGACGTCATTGGCTAGGTTGTGAGGGTGTACAGGTGCCACGCAGAGCCAGGAACGATGGATGTCGGAGAAAAAGAAAGTCAATACGAGTTTCTTGACTAGTGAAGGCTTGTAAAGTGGCTGCTGTTCCTTCTTTTTGTATTACCAGAATTGCGATACCAAACCAGGAACGGTAATAGAGTAAAAACGAATAAAAAAGTTATATTTCCTTTACTATTCTTCCGTGTCATATCTGGGCAACAAATGAAGTACAAGTAGATGGTATTGCTTATTTCCATATTCCCAAGTGTTCCGGGAAGCAAAGGACTGCAACGTGAGTGTAAGTAAGTAACACTCGCTCCCTTCGTACTCAGAGTGCACGTGAATGACTGCTTGAGAGAGAGTCAACTTGTGAAGAGTATTAGGAGAGCCAATATTTGCCTCTCAACTCAAATACCTCTTGGGGGGAAAAGGATGGAAACAAAGGAGGACAGAGAGAGAGAGAGAGAGAGAGAGAGAGAGAGAGAGAGAGAGAGAGAGAGAGAGAGAGAGAGAGAGAGAGAGAGAGAGAGAGAGAGAGAGAGAGAGAGAGAGACGGGCATAAAGACAGACAGACAGAGACGGCAGAAAGAAACACACACACACACACACACACACACACACACACACACACACACACACACACACACACACACACACACACACACACACACACACAAACAAACATAAAAACTTAACAAAGGCAGACATACAGACAGATAGACAGATAACCATACAGACAGAGAGGCCTGGTTGAAGCCCCAGTCTGGGTGTAAATGAAGCTTAATAAACGGTGCTGGTGTTGTATAATGAATGCTGTTTTGAGAGCTCTAGATTACGTTTTAATTTGGCAGCTGAATTTATGTTGGGATTTTAATTAAATATTTTTCCTCCTGGTCGTTTTTCCTGGTGTGTGTAGCTCGTTTTGCCTTTTTTTTATGTAATTTTCTGTGTGTGTGTGTGTGTGTGTGTGTGTGTGTGTGTGTGTGTGTGTGTGTGTGTGTGTGTGTGTGTGTGTCTGTCTGTCTGTCTGTCTGTCTGTCTGTCTGTCTGTCTGTCTGTCTATCTATCTATCTATCTATCTATCTGTCTGCATGCCTGCCTCTCTATCTTCCTATCTATCTGTCTGTCTATCTTTCCCCCCTCCTCTCTCTCTCTCTCTCTCTCTCTCTCTCTCTCTCTCTCTCTCTCTCTCTCTCTCTCTCTCTCTCTCTCTCTCTCTCTCTCTCTCTCTCTCTCTCTCTCTCTCTCTCTCTCTCTCTCTCTCTCTCTCTCTCTCTCTCCACCACCACGACCACCACCACCACCACCACCACCACCACCACCACCACCTACTTTAACTTCATGATAAATCAAGCAATTACCATCACAAGTCATCCTAATAGTGCTGGCTCTTGTATTTAGTATTGTTGTTGTTACGTTATTGTTACAGTTACAATGTGTGATCCCTGTAAGTGCTTTGTGTCTCCCTCTTAATACTGTCTCTTGATATTCCAGGCTCTCCCTCTCTCCTCTTCAAATGCTGCTTCTAATTCTGTCATTTCCAAGTATTTGCTGTGTGAGTGACGAAAAGAAAAGGATTAATTTTTTTTTGTTGTTTTTAGCCCTTACAGTACTGGGAAGCAGTTTTTACCATGAGTTTTTGGTCTGTGGAGGTCAGAAAATTAATGGCCAGTCTTCACTATTTCAATCTCAACATGAGTTTTTGAAGCTGTATTATATCGCCATATAGTAACTACAATGAATATGGAAATGTATCATGGTACTGAAGGGGTTAAAGTGGTCGAGCTTTCATTTTTATATTAGTGTTTTCTATTATTGTTTTCCCTTTTTTTTTTTTTCTTTCTGCGGTTTTAAAATTATGTAATCTGGCAATTTTTTCTTTTTTGTATTTTTGTATGAAGTGATTTATTTTCTATTATTTTTTGCCCTTCCCTTAAGTAAATTAATGTTGTATCCGTGTATTTGCTGTTTTGCAAGTTTTCACAACCTCTTACTGATTCGATAACGCTTCGTTTTCTACCTCGCCGTTTTTGTTGGAGCAGAAAATCTCTCGGTGGCAAGGTTCGTGGGCGGTTTCCAGGAAGGCAATCGGCTCGAGTCCTGCATTGTGGCCTTGCCCTTACATGCCCTCGCTGCTGCTTGTCACTCTGCATCACTCCCACGGGGCCGCCACACCCATGGCCGCTCACTCGTGCAACATTCTTACCTCCGCATAGCTAAGCACATCTGCCGCCGCCATCTACGTCGTCACTACCACTGTCTGTCTACATTGCTGCTGCTGTAATTCCAATGTCTTTTGAACTACTACGACTGTTGCTACTACTACTACTACTACTACTACTACTACTACTACTACTACTACTACTACTACTACTACTACTACTACTACTACTACTACTACTACTACCTCCACTATTACCACTACCACCACCACATTTCACCATCGTTCACAACAGCAACAAAAACAGCCATCGCCGCAAACCTTCACCTTTCCTGCCACCAAGAGCACCCGTAATAACAACAGTAAGAACATAATTTGCTGTCTTGGGCCATTGTTGTAATTACCTGCCACCTGTTTAATTATGGCTGGGACAGGTGTGCTCAGGAGGGGCTGGGAAGGGGGAACGGTGAGGCACGGGGAAGGGAAAGGAAAGAAATATTGTATACTTTGAAAACTCCATGTATTTTGACACACATACACGTGCACACTCATCCACCTACACAAACACACACACACACACACACACACACACACACACACACACACACACACACACACACACACACACACACACACACACACACACACACACACACACACGCGCGCGCGCGTATAACTCATCAGTGAATCGAAAACAACATGAAATTATCAATAAATGAGTTCACATCGACAGAATGCATTAAGGGAAGTGAATAAATAAAAACAACGCAGAGATAAAGTCAACACGCTGAGTGAACTGAATGACTGAACGTGTGACTGACTTGAATAAATAAAATGAGAGACTTTTAACAAATATCGGCTGTCGCTTTCCCGTCTATTTTCTTGGTCGCAGTGAAGTTCTGTTTGCTGACCACCGTCCCGTAACCCGCTGCCATTATCATACAAGTTGTGGTATTATACAAACACCTGCTGCAATGTCTGTCTGTCTGTTTGTCTGTATGGCGTTTGTGTGTGTATGTATGTGGCTCTTCAGCTGTGTGTGTGTGTGTGTGTGTGTGTAATTCACCACGGTCGTCTGCTGGTCACCCAGTCAGCCTTCTCCATTACGGAGCTAGCTCAGAGCTCATAGACCGATCTTTGGGTAGGACTGAGACCACAACACACTCCACACACCGAGAAAGCGAGACCACAACCCCTCGAGTTACATCCCGTACCTATTTTACTGCTAGGTGAACAAGGGCTACACATTAAGAGGCTTGCGGATTTGCCTCGCCGCTTTCCGGGATTCGAACCCGAACCCTCTCGGTTTTGAGCCGAGCGTGCTAACCACTACACTACGTGATGTGTGTGTGTGTGTGTGTGTGTGTGTGTGTGTGTGTGTGTGTGTGTGTTTCCTCTCGTAATACAACGCGAAACAGTAGGAGAGTGGAGGAAAGGAATACACTCACGCACCCACGCACACACGCACACACACACACACACACACACACACACACACACACACACACACACACACACACACACACACACACACACACACACACACACACACACACACACACACACATACACACACACACCGCCTAAATAACTCTTCTCACGCAAGGAAGCTATCCACCCACCAACACACACCTATCCACTTCTCACACACATACACACACACACACACACACACACACACACACACACACACACACACACACACACACACACACACACACACACACACACACACACACACACACACACACACACACACACACACACACACACACACACACACACACACACACACACACACACACACACACACACACTGCCACCACTACCATCATCATCGTCAGCATTCCTTTCAGCCACTACCATTTAAATACTTGGCATGGGAGGGAGAGGCCTCGTGGTAACCGGCAGGTCAAGGCTTTCTGCGTTCCAGGGTCCTCCTCTCCACACAAGCGTAGTAGTAGTAGTAGTAGTAGTAGTAGTAGTAGTAGTAGTAGTAGTAGTAGTAGTAGTAGTAGTAGTAGTAGTAGTAGTAGTAGTAGTAGTAGTAGTAGTAGTAGTAGTAGTAGTAGTAGTAGTAGTAGTAGTAGTAGTAGTAGTAGTAGTAGTAATAGTAGTATATTTACCACAGTTAAAAGATGAAATTAACCACAAAATACAGTTTCAATAAGCAGAATAATACAACACTCCACGCTAGATGTACCTGGAATATGAACACTTGACTTCGATCACTACAACGAGCAACAAAACGTGAACTAACAACTCTATGATCACTATAGTGTAAAAAAAGGAACATTTAAATACTGACACAAAAAACATTAAAAAACACACATATGGTCAGTTTTGCTTCCTGTGTGTGTGTATGTGTGTGTAGGTGGGTGTCAGGTTCCCAGGGGCATGTGTGGCCATTAGCGCCCCTCGTAAACAAATCCATCATGAATTACTAAGGAGGAGCAGGTTTTTTTTTTCTCTCCTTTCCTCTCCGTCCCGCCCACCGCTGGCGTTCCGGGGTAGGAAAAACTGAGCTGGCACTGCAATTGGCGTCCATACTCGTCTTAATTAAAGGGACGTTTTAAGCTCCGTAAATAAGTGCTCTCTCTCTCTCTCTCTCTCTCTCTCTCTCTCTCTCTCTCTCTCTCTCTCTCTCTCTCTCTCTCTCTCTCTCTCTCTCTCTCTCTCTCTCTCTCTCTCTCTCTCTCTCTCTCTCTCTCTCTCTCTCTCTCTCTCTCTCTCTCTCTCTCTCTCTCTCTCTCTCTCTCTCTCTCTCTCTCTCTCTCTCTCTCTCTCTCTCTCTCTCTCTCTCATCTCTCTCTCTCTCTCTCTCTCATTTGTAAACGTTAAATGAAAAGATGTATTCATTCTATCCTGGATTAATGTTCATGAATGATCTCCTCCTCCTCCTCCTCCTCCTCCTCCTCCTCCTCCTCCTCCTCCTCCTCCTCCTCCTCCTCCTTCTCCTCCTCCTCCTCTTCCTCCTCCTCCTCCTGGTGTAGTTTTGAAGAATTCATGCGTTGAGTTTTTAATGGTGGAATCATGATGATGGCTGTCTGTCTCTTTTCCTTCTTTCTTTTATTTCTTTATCTTTCTTTTTCGTTTTTTTATTTTTCTTCTTTCTTTCATTTTCTCTTTTTCTTTCTTTCTTTCTTTCTTTCTCTCATTTTCCCTGACTGTCACTCTCCATTCCCCTGCCTCTATTTCCTCACATCGTATATTTAATTTACCCTCCTTACCCTCATTCCTCCCTCTGCCCTTCCCTTCCTCCCTTCCTTCCCTCCCTCCCTCCTTCCCTCACTCCTGCCCTCCATCGTATCTCATTTACCTTTCCCTCTTTCCTTTTCACCATTCGTCTGTGTCCTTTCCACCTCTCCCTTCTCTATTCCCCTTAATGTCATTCCTCGGCCGCACCATTTCCCTTCCTTCGTCAGGCTCACACCGCGACCAGCCGATAATGGTAAAAGATTCATGAAGTGTTGCTCCATCGCTTCCAGTGTTCCTGCTGCGGTGTTCGTGCGCTGCTGGGGCTGTAAGAAGGAGGAGGGACGCTGGAAAGGTCATAGGTTGAAGGAGAAAAAGGAGTGGAGTGAATGAGTTATAGGACGTGTAGGAGAGTGCGTGGGTGTGAGAGTGAGGGATATCAGTGAAGGAGTGGTTTGTATAGGTAGGATAAAGTGTGGTTTTGAGAATGTAAGAGAGAAAACGGTAAGGGTAGGGTGAAGGAGAAAAAGGAGTAGAGTGAATGAGTGATAGGACGTGTAGGAGAGTGTGTGTGTGTGAAAGTGAAGGATAGGAGTGAAGGAGCGGTTTGTATAGGTAGGATAAAGGTTTTGAGAATGTAAGAGAGGAAAAAGGTAAGAGATGCGTGTTGTGTGTAGGACAAGTTGTGGTTTTAAGAGTGAATGAAGGGAAATGAGGTGAAGCAGTGCATTGTGTCAACAGTGCAGAGTATTACAACCTTTCTTCCCAGTGTCGTATCTTCGCACTTTCCATCGAGTCTTCTTTAACTCCTTTCTCTCTTTCCCCATTTTTGTTTACTCGTTCTCCCATCTCATATTTTTCCTCCTGGCAACGTCCCCTCCCTTCCTTTTCCCAACTGGCTTCCCCTCGCGCTGCCTTGCCCTCTCCCTCTCCCTTCTGTCAAGTCCCCTCTCGCGGGAACCTCACACACTCCAGCTCTCTTGACCAAGTTGTGGCGCCCCTCCACGAAATGAGAGAGAGAGAGAGAGAGAGAGAGAGAGAGAGAGAGAGAGAGAGAGAGAGAGAGAGAGAGACTTTGTGTATCTGTATATTCGTCTATGTTCATGTATTTTATTTGTACATCAATTTTTCAGTCAGTCCAGGTGTTTGTCTGTCACTCTTCCTGTCTCGCTTGGCTGTAGTGTTGTGCTTTTTTTTTTTTCTGGTAGTCGCTAGTTTTATTGGCTTTTCTCTTTGTCTCGTGTGTTTAGATTGAGAGTCAATGTTACTCGCCTCGCCACCAACGCTACACTATCGTTGTTCTCATAGTTAATCCCTTCAGTAACTTGACGCGTTTCCATATTCATTCTGCTTATTATTTGGTGATTTTATGCAACCTCAACTCATGTGGGGGAATTAAAATAGTGAAGACTGTGACCACTATTCTTCTGACATCCATAGACCCTTTCTAATGTAAAATAAAACGGTCTAATCGTATATAAATCTCAAGGTAAAAATATGTCCCGGAACTGAAGGGGTTAATAGCTGAGCAACCTGTAGCACTTCCCTTCTTGACTTTCACACTTAAATCTTGATTGTCTGATTTCACAAGGAGACTTTGACTGAAGGATTTAAGACTGAATGAAAGCGTAAAAAAAATATTTTATTTAAGAAGGGACGAACTGGCGAAACAAAAAATGATCAAATAAAAAGGCACACTTACATACCTGTCCCCGAACAGTGTCGAGAGAGCCAAAAGAATGGGATAAGTGTCTTGAAATCTCCGTATAAACCCCTTTAGTACTGGGACGCATTTTTACCTCGAGTTTTGTGTGTGATTAGACGATTCTATTGACATTAGGTTTCACTGTTTCACTGTTTGATCTGCTGCAGTCTCTGACGAGACAGCCAGACGTTACCCTACGGAACGAGCTCAGAGCTCATTATTTCCGATCTTCGGATAGGCCTGAGACCAGGCACACACCACACACCGGAACAACAAGGTCACAACTCCTCGATTTACATCCCGTACCTACTCACTGCTAGGTGAACAGGGGCTACACGTGAAAGGAGACACACCCAAATATCTCCACCCGGCCGGGGAATCGAACCCCGGTCCTCTGGCTTGTGAAGCCAGCGCTCTAACCACTGAAAGGTCTATGGACGTCAAAAGATTAATAGCCACAGTTGTCACTATTTTAATCCCCACAAAAGTTTCTGAAGCTGCATAAATCACCAAATAGTAAGCAGAATTAATAGGAAAACGTGTCATGGTACTGGAGAGGTCAAATGAGTTCAAGTTATGAGATTGCAAAAGATTCCTCGTCTTCTTATCCTGCCTTGTTATTTCAAAGGATCCTGCCTTTGTTAGTTAAGGATTTCTGCGTCTTCCTCATCCTCGGTGGCTCACATTCGCCTTCAGATCCTATTCCTATGGCTTAGAGTCCTTGATTGATTCGTGGCAGCGTCTCAGATTGTGTTGTGTTGGGCGTTGTCTCTCATCCCTTCCCCTCTCTCCACTCCTCTCCTTTCCCCTCTCCGCCTCTCCGCATCTCCTCTTCTTCCTCCCTCTCCACTCCCCTCCCCTCACTTCCACAACACTCTAATCCCCTCGTCCTTGTACTCACTCCCCTTCCCCTCTTTCCTCACTCACTTTCTCTCTTTCCCTTCCCTGTCTCTCCTCTTTATTTTGTTTTTCATTTTTCCCTCCCCCTTTTTGTATTTTTTCCCTCTTCCTCCCTTCCATGTCCTATTTCTTTATTCTATTTCCTCTTTCCTCTCTCTTTTCTTTATTTTCTTCCATTTTCTCCCTGTCTTTCCTCTTTATTTCTCTCTTTTGTTCTTTCTTTATTTTTATTTTTTATGTTATTCTTTTGCTGTTTTTCTTTTATTATTGTATTTTACTTATTTACGCTTTGATTTTTTCCTTATCTTGTCATCACTTCTGTTTATTTCTTGTTTCCTCGACTTTTCTTTGTTTCCTTTCTTTCTTGTTTATTTTCATCCCTCTCTCTTCATTTCTTTTCTCTCTGTCTTTTTTCGTTTTTGTCCTATATTTCTGTTTATTTTTTTTTCGTTCTCCTCTTTTCCTTTCTCATCTTTCTCTTCCATCTGTCTCCTTCCTCTCTCCAGCTCTATTCCTCTCTTTTTTACTCTTCTGTTTCCCCTTCCCTTCCGTTTTTTGTTTTTTTTGTTTTTACTAATTTCTCTTTTTCCATTTTTTCGTTCCTTTCTTTCTCTTTCATTTGTTTTTCTTCTCTCTCTCCTTTTCTCTCTCCCTCTTTTCTCCTCTTTTCATCTTTCTCCCCCTCTGTCCCCTTTTCAACCTTTTTTCCTTTCCCTCTTTCTCTCCTTTTTCTTTTCCCTTCCTCTTCCTCTTTCCTCCTCTCTCTCTTTCCCTCCCTCGCTGGCCAGAAGCAGAAGAGGAGCGAGGGTCAGGAAGGAGAGATGGCCGATGACGACGTGACAAATGGAGCAGGTCTTCGGGGTAACCTCCTGTGTTGACTTGACGGCGTCTTATTGCCTCTGATTTGGCTGAAGACGAAGGAGGGAGGATAGGCTGGCTGTGTAAGGTAATATGTAGCGAAGGATAACTGAATACTTGGTTAACTGGCAACACAGTGGGCCTTTTTTTTTTTTTCCATATTTTGTTACCCTTGGCCAGCTGTCCTCCTATATATAAAAATCATGTTTCCTGGCGTTATTTTCCTCGTGTTTTCTTTCGTGTGTTTCTTTTGTTATTTTTGACTTGTGTTTCGTCTTTACTAATTTGTTTTTCGTCTGCTTTTTAAGTTTTTTTTTAACTTTTTTGGTCTATCTTTTCGTCTTTTTCGTTTGCTTTCATTTTTTTTTTTTATCTCTTTTTGTGTATTAGTCGCATTTTGAGTCGTGAAATCTCTAGGCAGTTGTCACCACGTCTCACTGTTGGTCATGCTATGTTACGCAGCTTTCAATATTGTCTTGTGTTTCTCTAATTTTGTTTTCTGTTAGTCATGCAACGTTATTTACTCTCTCTCTCTCTCTCTCTCTCTCTCTCTCTCTCTCTCTCTCTCTCTCTCTCTCTCTCTCTCTCTCTCTCTGTGTGTGTGTGTGTGTGTGTGTGTGTTTGTGTGTGTGTGTGTGTGTGTGTGTGTGTGTGTGTGTGTGTGTGTGTGTGTGTGTGTGTGTGTGTGTCTCCTTTTCCTGTCAGTCATGCAACACCATTTACCTATCCCTCCCCACTGGTCCCTGTCTGTCATGCAACGCTATTTATGTGTCGTTTCCCAGCGTCCCTTGTTCCTTTGAGTCATGCACCACAACTGACGCGCCTGGCTGCCTTTCATCCTCTACTTTTTATTGTATATCAGCCTCGCTCCTTGTCAGTCAGTCACGTAAGACACAGACACTCCCTCCTATACGTATTAATCAAATCATCAGGCGAACGTCATCAGCCTGTTCGTTTTCTCTTATATATACGTGCGTTCATTCATATTTGGTATACGTAATGTTTTTTTCTTATTTCTATGTCTTTCTTAGTTTATATTTCTTTTATATTTTTATACTAATTTTTTCTTTTATCAGTTTACTATTCTGTTTATCTATTTATCTATCATTTCATTGCGTATTCTTTTCTATCTTTAGCTTCTTTTCTTATTCAAGCTTTTGATAATGAGGAGAAATGAAAATGATATCGAAAACCGCATGTTTGCACGAACGTCACTGAAGGAGGAGGAGAAAGAAAAGGAAAAAAAGATACTAGGAAAAGGAGGAGGAGGAGAATGCTGACAAAAATCATAAGAAAAAAGAAATGAAAAAGAAAGCGAGTTGAAGACAAAAAGAAACAATAACAACAAAAGAATATGAAGTTTCCAGTGTTTTTCCTTCCCCTCATCATTTTTTTTCTGTATTTGAAGAAAACTGACAAAAAACAAGAAAAGAAAAAGAAAAGAGAAAGAAAACAAGATGAAGACAAAAATAAACAAGGACAACAAAAGACTATGAAGTTTCCAGTGTCTTTCCTTCCCTCATCCTTTTCTCCTGTATTTGGAGAAAACTGATAAATAAAGGAGGTAAAAGAAAAGAAAAAGAAAACAAGATGAAGACAAAAATAAACAACGACAACAAAAGACTATGAACTTCCCAGTGTCTTTTCTCCCCTCATCATTTTCTTCTGTATTGGAAGAAAACTGACAAAAAAACAAGAAAAGGAAAAGAAGAAAGCAAGATAAGACAAAGAAAAACAACGACAACAGAAGAATGTAAAGTTCCCAGTGTTTTTCCTTCCCTCGTCTTTTTTTTTATGCATTTGAACTGACAAAAATAAGAAGAAAACGAAAAGAAAAAGAAAGGAAAGAATAGAACAAAAGGAAGATAGAGGAAAAAAAGATAAATGGATAACATAGGATAAAAAGAAAAAAGAGAATAATAAAAATAGAAATGAAAATGATAAAAGAAAAAAAAACAAGAATATGAAGTTTTCAGTGTGTTTCCTCCACGTGGGCTTTTCACGGGAATTTATCGGCTAAAGGTGATACTTTTTGGGGTACCTCCTATCACAAAACCCATCCGCTAGGAAACCGTTGCCCCGAATGAGGAAGCCCAACTTACACCCGGACCGTGGATAGGATTCGAACCCGTGCGCTTGGAGACCACTCGGACCCCAGAAACCGTTGCCCCGAGTGAGGAAGCTCAACTTACACTCGGACCGTGGACAGGATTCGAACCCGTGCGCTTGGAGACCCCTCGGACCCCAAAGCACGCATGGTTCCACTGTACCATCCGTATGTATCTATGGCGGTGTTAGCGCTGTACTTGTAGGTCATTTGTCTTGCATCTGTTTTTCCCGCGTATAATGCCTGTCAAGGGGACTCAATGTGGTTGCGTGATTCTCTCCCTTAATCGATAGTGACATAAGAAAGAAAGTCATGCAATAGTCCCTCCCTTTACTCCTCTTACTCCATTACTCCACGTCCTCCTCCTCCTCCTCTCCTCCTCTTCTTCTTCCTCTTCCTCCTTCTCTTCCTCCAAGTTTTCTACGTTTTTTCTTTTTACTTCCTCTTTTTTGTTCTCTTCCACCTTCTCTTCTCTTCCACTACTATCATCACCTCTTCATTTTCTCCTCCTCCTCCTCCTCCTCCTCCTCCTCCTCCTCCTCCTCCTCCTCCTCCTCCTCCTCCTCCTCCTCCTCCTCCTCCTTTCCTTCCTCACATTTTTCTATTTTCTTTACTTTCTTACTTCATTTTTTTCGTTTCCATAATCAACTCTAATTTTCTCCTTTACTTCACACTCCTTTTCTCTCCTTCCTCCCCCATCCTATTCCGTTTCCCCTCTTGTTTTCACTGTAATTACCACTTCTTTGCTCTTTTCACTGCCCCTTCTTCTCCCTATTCGTCACTTCCCTCTCTTCCTCTTTCCCTCTCATCGTATCTAATCAGAATATCTCAATGGTGGGGATGAAAACAAGACATATATGGAAAGAGACGAGTCATGAATAGAAAGATAGCTCATCAGAAAGAGAGAGAGAGAGAGAGAGAGAGAGAGAGAGAGAGAGAGAGAGAGAGAGAGAGAGAGAGAGAGAGAGAGAGAGAGAGAGAGAGATTTAAATTCACATTCCTTTTATTTGTTTTGCACTTTTTCTTTACTAATTCAATTACGTATGCTTTGTTTAGTGGCACACGTGGCGTCTTTTTTGTTCATTTTTTGCTCTCTTTTTCATTTGTTTTCTCCTTTTTCAGGTATTAATGTGATTCTTTACATCGCGTCCACCTGTAATTTCACCTGACGCTCTGCTGGTGCTGGTGGTGTTGTGTGAATAATGAGTGGAGAATGCGAGACACTACCCAGCTTAGTACGCGTCCCTCTGAGGCTGCTCGTCATTGAATTATTGAAGTCATACATTTTTTGTCTCATTACGCACTTGATCACTTCTTTATCCACGTAACTCTGGTCTGGGTCAATCCAATTTCCCCTTTCCACTCTTATTTTGTCACCTTTATCGCTCCTCTCTGCCTTTTTCGGTGTATTTCTCTTATTTTCTCCTTTCTTTATACATTTTTTTTTTCAATTCTGTCATTCCCTTTATGCTCTGCCGTCGTTACCTTCCGACTCTATTCTTCTGATTCTCTTCTGACTGTTCTCTTCACGCTGTCTCGCCTATTCTGTTCTCTCCACTCTCATCTCTCCTGTGCATGTAAAAACTCCTTGTTATCTTGAAAAAAAAGTATTAATTGGTATGTACATCGTTACTTTGCGATTCTAGGGTGGAATGTGTGAGTCAGCCAATCAAACAGTCATTCAATCAGTTAGTCAGTTGTTAGTTAGCAAAATAGTTACTTATTTCACCAGTGAGTGAGTGAATGGGTGAGTGCAATTGGTTTGTGTGTTGTTACTTTGCAATTGTAAGGTGAATGTGTGAGTCAACCAATCAAACAGTCATTCAGTCAGTTAGTTATTAGTTATCAAAAGAGTTACTTATATTAATGGGTGAGAGAGTGAGTGAATGAGTGAGAGTAGGAGCGTGAGTGAACAAAAGAATTAACCAGTGAGTCAGTGAATTAAGAGGTTAGTGAGTAAATGACCAAACCATGAAAGATGCAAGAATGCATGACACGCAAAGAGAGAGAGAGAGAGAGAGAGAGAGAGAGAGAGAGAGAGAGAGAGAGAGAGAGAGAGAGAGAGAGAAAGACAAAAAAAAAAGGCTCTGCATGCAAGTATCCTGAGTACAGAAATCCTGTGGGAAAAAGAACAAATATACACAGTGCGGTATCAGTAATGACAGGTGTTGGCGTGAGTACATTCCTGACGTGCTCCCAGAGAGAGAGAGAGAGAGAGAGAGAGAGAGAGAGAGAGAGAGAGAGAGAGAGAGAGAGAGAGAGAGAGAGAGAGAGAGAGAGAGAGAACAACTAATAGGTTTTCTCGCAATAAGTAATCATTTTCCCCTTCTTTATTATTTCTCTTATCCTTAATTTCTCCATGCCCCTTTCTCACCATTTATCTCACTTCTCCTTTCGTTCCCTTAAGGGTCGATTCACACACAACAGTGCGGTATCAGTACCGTGTTAGTTCAGTGTCAGTGATATCCGTGTTGCTTCCATGGCGTCTGTTCACACATGTCCGTGGTGACGCTGTACAACATGGTCAGTGATTTCGAAGATGTTTACAGACGTGGACTTGGCAATGATTGCCATAATTCTTGATGATGAGGAGGCAGAACAAAAAGTGAAAAAGTAGAAAGTGGGTATTTGAAGCATGGAAGAAAAGAGAAACTGAAGGAGGGTTTACGACTCTGTACAAGGAACCAATTGATAATGAAACAAAATTTTTCCAGTACTTCAGAATGTCCGAAAACTGCTATCCACATATTTGCGTTGTGACAATTAAATCATACGGAACAGGATGGTTTCGCACCAATTCAGTAAGTACTTCGTCATCCATTTTCTTGAGAGCTCAGAACACTCGTCCGGCGTCCGTGAAAAGTTAAAAAAATATCGGTGGCGACGATACTGAACTTCACGGAACGGAGACGTAACTGTCACTGAGAGTCAAAACACGGTACTGCGCCGGACGTGTTTAAATGCCTCGGTTGAATTCAAAGTAACGATTTTTTTTTTCACTGACACTGAAGCACTGAGCGGACGCGGCACTGATACGTCACTGGTGTGTGTAAATCGACCTTAATCCTCTTTTAGTTATATTCAAACCCTTTTTTTCTCTCCCTATCCTTCTTCCTCACCTCTAGTTTCCATCCTTTACTTTTTTCCTTCTAATTTCACTAAACTACTCCTTTACACCCTCCTAATACCTGCCAAACACAACCCTCGCCTCCCTTTTCGTCTTCTCCATTAGTTAGCATTGCAGGGGTAGGAAGGAGAGGGGTGGGGGCAGCATGACTTATCTACGGACACTGTACTCGCCTCTGCCTCGCCTGGTGCACTCTGACAGGTGGGAATTATTCATAAGCTTAGTGTACTTTATCACCCTCCGCCACTCGGCCTTGAGTTTAGGTGCGGGCGAGTGTACACCTGACATTAATGGAACGCTCGAGCTTCAGGTAAAGAAAATATGTAGGTGCCCACGCATATTTTGGCACCAAAGCCCATGTGTGAGAACATTCCGACACGGCCGTTTATGCAGGAGACTGTGCGCTCGTGAGACGTGAGCATTTCGATGGGTCGGAGCTTGCAAGGTGTTTGTAAAGGAGATTAGCAATGGAACTATGGCTGGAAGGAAAGAGAGAGAGAATTGAATACGTGTGAAGAGAAACGGGGAAGAAATATTACAAGAATTAGTTTTGTAGATAACTCGAAACTTGCACGTGTCAAATGCAAACTTTTTCATGGAAGGGAAGAGGGCAAGAAATGAGGAGCAAATACAATAAGAGGAGAAATAAAGGAATGAGAAGTGATGTTTTATGAAGGCAAGCTAAGTTATAAGACCTTCATAGAGTAAAATAGGAACTTGTAAAGGGAAAATGGGAACTATAGACGGAAGGGGAAAAAAATGAGCGTGAATTGAAGGGTAAGCATGAAATAATAAGATAAAAACGAATATTTCTGTTTTATCTTTACAATATTCACTGTAATCTTGATGTGTAGTCTGAAAATGTGTTCCCCTCTTGAATTAAATTGGTGAGGGAAAAGACAGTGAGAATTTACAAAACCAAGCGAGATGGAACTCGGCGCAAATGTGAAAAAAAAGAAAGGATAAAAAGAAGTGAAGAAAATGGAAAAGAAAGGTGCAAGAGAAACATGCGACGTGGAAATACGGAAATAGAGAAATATGGGACGAAAGGGAAGAGAAGAGAAACACATATGTACAAATAAAAGAGAAAAAAGGTTAATAGGATACAAATAGATGGCGAAATGGAGGGAGAAGGGAAGAGTAGAGAGAAGTATGTAGAGGCAAGAAAAGGACAGCAACAAAGATGGAGACTAGTAAAGTGCAGAAGGAAGGAAAGAAGAATAGAAGAAAGGAAGGTGTTGTGTACAATTAAGGAGGAAATGTAGGAGGAGGAGGAGAGCAGCTGGAAGGAGAGGATGTGCTCGAGAAGGGCAGGACACCGACAAAAAGCAACATTTATGAGGGTGGGCGAGGATTTTCCGGCAGTTTTTTGGGGGGATGCGCTAAGCTGCTCACGACACAGGTAGAGAGAGAGAGAGAGAGAGAGAGAGAGAGAGAGAGAGAGAGAGAGAGAGAGAGAGAGAGAGACAGAGAGGTAGACAGACATAGGCCCATGTTCTGAAACACTTCCACGCAGCACTTTCACTATTTTGAAAGGGCTCTAGTTGAAGTTACACGAGTTTTTAAGGTTCCTGTAATTCTAGTGACAGTTTAATGATTTTCCTGCATTATCAACATGACAAATACTCTTTAGAACACGGCTAATCGTCTCTTTGGGCTTTGAAAATGGTTTTGGTGAGAGAGAGAGAGAGAGAGAGAGAGAGAGAGAGAGAGAGAGAGAGAGAGAGAGAGAGAGAGAGAGAGGTAAGGAAGAAAACTCGTAATAAAAGCAAGAGGTAAGATTCTTTAACCTCTCATGGACTGGAATGTTCTGGAAGTTGGCTGGAAAGAAGGCTGAGGTCAATTTCCAGCCTCCAGTACAAACCTGCCGCCCGGTGGAATACTCCAGGAGAGGTACTTACGGGGATGTAGGCAGTGCTGCAGACTGAGTGATTCCCCGTGTCCTCTCTTCCCGGTTCCCTTTGTGGTCTCATTTATACAATTGAGCAGCTGCAGCCTGCCCTCTAAAGACAACTTCTACTACTTCCTACACTACACTACAACACCTTACACTTTTACACTCTCTTCAAATCAAAATTTAATAATGGCTTCACCACGCCCTGCCTCAGAGTCCCCTCTGGGAGGGACCATAAATGTCCCCAGGTCGGACTGCCCCTCTGCTGTCGACCTTGGGTGTCTTGACACTTCATCTAATACTTTCACTATCAATTTCTGCAACATTCGTGGCCTTCGTTCTAATTTTCAATCTGTGGAACACCACCTCTCCTCTACTAAACCTCATCTTCTCTTCCTAACCGAAACACAGTTGTCTGTGACTACTGACAGCAGCCCCTTTTCTGTTCCCTCCTACTTGCTCTATCCTCATTTTCAATCCAAAGCTGGATGTTGCGCATACGTGCGTAACGACACCACTTGCTCTCGTGCCCACAATCTTGAATCTTCAGAATTTTCTACCATCTGGCTAAGACTTCAATGTCACTCTCTAACTAAATTCATCTGTGCTGTATACCTCTCACCTAATTCCTCTGACTATGTAAAATTCTTTGACTATTTGACTTCCAAGGTGGAGCACATCTTATCTCACTTTCCTTTTGCTGAGATCTCCATTTTAGGGATTTCAATGTTCACCACCAGCTTTGGCTTTCATCTTCTTTCACTGACCAACCTGGTGAACAAACCTTCAACTTTGCTATCCTTCATGACCTAGAGCAGCTAGTGCAGTTCCCTACCCGTATTCCTGACCGCCTTGGAGACACGCCCAACATTCTTGATCTTTTCCTAACCTCCAACCCTTCTGCTTACTCTGTTAAACTTTCCTCTCCGTTGGGCTCCTCCGACCACAATCTAATTTCCGTTACCTGTTCTATCACTCCAGTGCAGCCTCAGGACCCGCCTAAGCGGAGGTGCTTCTGGCATTTTAACTCTGCTAAGTGGGAGGAACTAAGGCAGTACTATTCTGATTTCCCTTGGGATGATTATTGTTTTCATGTCAGAGATCCTTCTCTTTGTGCCGAGCGCATAACAGAGGTGATTATCTCTGGCATGGAGCTATACATTCCTCATACTTTCTCTAACCCTAAAGCTAAAAAGCCTTGGTTTAACTCTGCTTGTTCTCGTGCTGTCAATGATAGAGGCGGCTCACAAACGGTTCCGTAGCCATCCAACTGCTGAAACTCATGCCCTATATATTTCTGCCCGTAATCATGCCAAATCTATTCTCCAACTTACTAAAAACTCTTTCATCAATAGAAAATGTCAAAGTCTTTCCAATTCTAACTCCTCTCGAGATTTCTGGCATCTAGCCAATAATATCTCTAACAACTTTACTTCTTCGTCTTTCCCTCCTTTACTTCATCCAGATGGCTCTACAGCTGTCTCTTCTTTTCTAAAGCTGAACTCTTCGCTCAAACCTTTGCTACCAACTCAACTTTGGATGATTCTGGGCATATTCCTCCTACTCCTCCACCCTCTGACTACTTCATCCCTAAAATTAAAATTCTTTATAAAGACGTTTTCCTGGCCCTCTCTGGCCTTGATTCTCGGAAGGCTTACGGTCCGGATGGAGTCCCTCCTGTTGTTCTCAAAAACTGTGCTTCCGAACTCGCTCACTGCCTGGTCAAACTCTTTCATCTGTGTCTCTCTACTTCTATTTATCCTTCTTGCTGGAAGTTTGCTCACATTCAACCTGTCCCTAAAAAGGTGACCACTCCAATCCTTCTAACTACCGCCCTATAGCTTTGATTTCCTGCCTTTCTAAAGCCTTTGAGTCTATCCTTAATAGGAAGATAATGAGGCATCTATCAGCTCACAACCTTCTCTCTGATTGCCAGTATGGTTTCCGTAAAGGCAGATCTACTGGTGATCTTCTTACTTTCCTAACTGAATCTTGGTCATCCTCTTTTAGGGACTTCGGTGAAACCTTTGCTGTCGGCCTTGACATATCGAAAGCCTTCGATAGAGTCTGGCACAAATCTTTAATTTCTAAACTACCCTCCTACGGATTCTATCCTTCTCTCTGTACCTTCATCTCCAGTTTCCTTTCCGATCGTTCTATTGCTGCTGTAGTAGACGGTCACTGTTCTTCCCTAAAACTATCAACAGTGGTGTTCCACAGGGTTCTGTCCTATCACCCACTCTCTTTCTATTATTCATCAATGATCTCCTAAATCTGACTCAATGCCCTATCCACTCCTATGCTGATGATACCACCTTGCATTATTCAACAGCGTTCAACAGACGCCCAACCCAACAACAATTAAATGACTCAAGGCGAGATGCTATAGGACGCCTAACTTCTGATCTTTCACTTGTTTCTGATTGGGGCAGAGAAAACCTGGTTTTGTTCAATGCCTCAAAAACTCAATTTCTACAACTATCTACTCGACATAACCTTCCAGACAACTATCCTCTCTTCTTCAATAACACTCAACTTCCCTCTCCTCTACATTAAACACACTCGGTCTATCCTTCACTAAAAATCTAAACTGGAAATTTCACATCTCTACTCTTGCTAAATCAGCTTCCAAGAAGTTAGGTGTCCTGTGGCGTCTTCGTCCATTTTCTCTCCCTCCCAGCTGCTTGCTCTGTACAGGGCCTTATCCGCCCGTGTATGGAGTATGGCTCTCATGTCTGGGGGATCCACACACAGCTTTACTAAACAAGGTGGAATCTAAAGCTTTTCGTCTTATCAACTCTTCTCCTCTAACTGACTGTCTTGATTCTTTAAGTCACCGCCGCAATGTTGCATCTTTATCTGTCTTCTACCGCTGTTTTCATGCTGTCTGCTCTTCTGAACTTGCTAACTGCATGCCTTCCCCCTCCTGCGGCCTCGCTGCACAAGACTCTCTACTTCTTCTCATCCCTATTCTGTCCATCTTCCTAATGCAAGAGTTAACCAGTATCTTCACTCCTTCATTCCCTACACTGGTAAACTCTGGAACTCTCTACCTGTGTCTGTATTTCCACCTGCCTATGACTTAAACTCTTTCAAAAGAGGTGTCAAGACACCTCTTACGTTAACTGGACCCTCCTTTTAGATTTTTTGTTTTTCTTTCTCCTACTTTCCTCTTAACAGGGCCTGGCAACCAGCAGGATTTTTTTTTTCCAACACTTTGTTTTCCCTTGGCCAGTGCCCTTGTAATGTAAAAAAAAAAAAAAAAAAATGCTGGAAGATGAACGGTCATAAGATTCATCATGAGTTTCTGGACCATATTTTGACTCTCTTCAGTATTGCACCTCCATTTCTTTTAAGAGACTCTAGTTAGACACGGATTTTCAAGATTTTTCTATCGTTCTAGCAGTGAATCAACAATACTTTTACATTATTAGCAAGGAAAACACTCCTTCATAACGAGTTTCTGGACCATATTTTAAAACTCTTATGTATTGCACCTCCATTTCCTTCAAGAGGCTCTAGTTGAAGTGACACGAATTTTTAAGACTGTTTTCTATCGTTCTAGTGATGAATCAACAATACTTTTACATTATTAACAAGGAAAACACTCCTGAGAATCCGAGTTAGTTAGATTGTACACGAAGATATAGTCTTTGTTTCTATCTATAAATTTACTCATCGTTAAACCCTTCAACACTGGGACGCATTTTTACCATAAGTTCTAAGTATGATTGGGCGATTTTGTTTACATTAGAAAGGGTCTATGGAGGTCAGAAGATTAATGGCCCGTCTTCACTATTTCTGAAGCTGTATAAAATCACCAAATAGTAACCAAAATAGGTATGAAAACGTGTCATGGTACTGAAGGGGTTAAGGTGAATTATAGGTGAAATGACTTGATACGTGTAGGATTAAATATTTACAGCAGGCGAGAGTTAAAGAATGGTAGAGGAATGTTCTTAATATTCATACCAAGTCTCTATATCACGACTCGTTTAGTATGAAGGTGTGCAGGTAATGGAGCTTTAAAGGTGTGATTGCTCTGGCCACTCATATATTCATCACTTTATTTATTCATTCCTCTATTTATGTATGTATGTATGTATGTATTCATTAAGCGTTCGTTTATTAATGTACTTACCTATTTATTTTGTATTCACTAATTTATCAGTTTCTTTTCTTCCTTATACTTTTTGCCTATTGTGTATCTGTCTTTTCTCATTTTTTTTTTTTTACTTCCGGCCCATTGCTCCACACACTGTATCACTCCGAATGTTGCTTACCTTTTTT
Source organism: Portunus trituberculatus (assembly GCF_017591435.1). Taxonomy (NCBI): domain Eukaryota; kingdom Metazoa; phylum Arthropoda; class Malacostraca; order Decapoda; family Portunidae; genus Portunus; species Portunus trituberculatus. The sequence goes on from NC_059273.1 coordinate 14,577,625, forward strand.
TTTGTCAGCGTCTCCTCACATTCCCTCTCGGCATGAAGACATTATCACTTCTGTGCGTGAGGCGTCATTTCATATTCTTATTGCTCTTATTTATCATCAGTGCATTACCGGTTCCTTCCCTCAGTCATCTGCTCGCCGCTGCAGCATTTACTTCCGTACTTGTGGTTTATTAATGTGGTGGAGTCTTGTGTGTTTAATGCGTGTCGAAAGCAGTCCCTTCATATGGATGTCTCCTTGTCCCGTGTAAATATTACGAAGATTTTGCTTCGAGAAGATTTTTCTTTTGCACTTTTTTGATTCGTAATGTTTATGTTTAAAATTTTTCATATTTTGTACAATGGAACCGTGTGTGCTTTGGGGTCCGAGGGGTCTCCAAGCGCACGGGTTCGAATCCTATCCACGGTCCGAGTGTAGTTTGGGCTTCCTCACTCGGGGCAACGGTTTGGGGTACTTCCTAGGGAGTACCTCAAAAAGTACCTCCTCTAGCCCATAAATTCCCGTGAAAAGCCCGCATAGTATAAATATATATATAAAAAAAAGCGGCTTCATCCGTCCTACCCTCGTCTAAAGTAATTAAAATTTCGCATTCCACAAAAGTTGATGACAAGCTGTCTCATTCACCCTTGAAAAGTGTAAATGAAAAATTCCAATTAAAAAGATGATTACTAGAAATTAAATATAGAGATAAAAAATTCAAAAATAATCTTCACAACAAAAAGTATCGAAAGACAACTTCACCCGTAATGATTCACGAAAAAAATCCCTACCCAAAAAAAAAAGGAACGAAAAACAACATCTGGAAAGCAAGTCAGCACGACGTCTGAGTTCCACCGCTGGAGAAACCAGAATAAACAGAATACTGAGGCAGCGTTATTGTCTAGCTTCCCGGAAAGACTCGTCGGGATTCCCTTTGTAGCGGCAAAGAAGCGAAAGAGGTCTGTGGGTATGACAGCAAGAACTACTCATGTAACTCTCGATTTTCCACTTAATTATCTTTCCCTATTAACCCTGATCGTTTGCGGCAAATACGCTAATAATTATCTGCTTCCTGTGTTCTTTTTTAGGCAGAATTAGCTAAGCATGAGCTGCGGTTTTGGTGGTGGGAGGTTAAGGGAAATTAGCGAGACGTGGAAGCTGTGGAGGTGAATTGGAGGCGGCGTGGTAAAGTTTAGGAAGCCCTGGGAAGTGTGCGGTACATTAGAGAGGTCACGTAGCGGAGTGAACGTAAGGCTCGTGAGCTTAACTTGAGAGATCATGAGTTAAACTTTTAGTCCATGAAGTCAAATTAGAAGTCGTGTGTGTAAACTTTCCTTCACGAGATGATGTTAGAAGTTTCCAGTCCCAGCGCAGATTTAACCCTTGATAAATACTTTAGGAATTCTTGTCACGCCTCCCCTTCCTTAATGAGCTAAGTTGTATATTTAAAATTCTTCCCATACGGTAACATTTGCATTTCGGGTTCATCAGTTTCACATGTTATTTTTGGAGTGCATGGTTTGCCTCCCCATCCACCCCTCTTTTTTTTTCAACGACAGAATATATTTTCCTCTGAAAAGGTGAATTTAGCAGCTCGAGGTGAAAATTTAGTGGTGGATAGGTTTAAAGTTCCATATATGGTTAATAAATCAAGTATAGATTTTCCTCCGTATCCTTACAACAAATATGTCCTGTGTAGGCAACAGATTGAGTCTCTAATCAATTTATAGTTCCAAATAGTTTTTTCGGGAATTCTTGGCACAATTTTGCTGTCTAAATTAACAATCGTGCCACAGGTAAAGACTAACATGACATTCAGGGACATACGTATATATAGCCTCGGCTCAATCTATACATCTCAATTGTTGGTTCCAAAATCCTTTTCGCAATGTCGCTTTCTAAATTAACCAGGGTGTCGCAGGGAAAGGATCTGGCGTCGCTCGTACCTTCTTGTTTAACCTCACAGGTGTAACTTGTAGATGTCTCGCGCAGGGTCAACACGGAGTCCATTCTGAAGCTTACAGTGTGCTATGAATGTTTCTTGGTGGTAGTGCTCCGGATCCCTTTATGGAAGAACGGGCGGGAGAGTGGGAGAGTGGATCTGGCTGACGTGAAGGCTTTGCTGTGTTTGTGGTGCACGGCGCTACTGGTTTAATTTCCTGGCTAGCATCAGGCGATATAGTTGCCGTTTAGAAAGAGAGTTTTTTGTTATTTTCGTGATTCATTAACCGTTTTGATTGTGAAAAGTTTATTAAGTGGCCAAATTGTCTGGGGAGAATAAAAACAAATGTATTAAAGTCATCAAGAAAGGTTATAATTATGCGATTTCGTTTTTTAACCATCCTAGATATGAAGATTTTATTGAGTAGGTTATTTTCTTTGCCAGAATAAAGGGAGAATGTTAAGATCAGGAAGAAATCTTATGTAATGAAGTCTTATGTTATGTTGTTTTTTGGCCCTTCTAATTGCGAAAATGTTATTGAGCCGTCAGGACACAATTTAAAACAATCCAAGTCTGATTTAAGCTTCGTCAAGGCAGCAGTAAACGCCACACGACTCCATTTAGAGTGAGGCAATTATCCTTCACTTGCAAAGGAGATTAAATTAAGCAGAGATTTTGTTGTCTGCTAGGCGCGCACACACACACACACACACACACACACACACACACACACACACACACACACACACACACACACACACACACACACACACACACACACACACACACACACACACACACACACACACACACACACACACACACACACACACACACACACACACACACACACACACACACACACACACACACACAGTGGTTAGAGCGCTGGCTTCACAAGCCAGATGACCGGGGTTCGATTCCCCGGCCGGGTGGAGATATTTGGGTGTGTCTCCTTTCACGTGTAGCCCCTGTTCACCTAGCAGTGAGTAGGTACGGGATGTAAATCGAGGAGTTGTGACCTTGTTGTCCCGGTGTGTGGTGTGTGCCTGGTCTCAGACCTATCCCAAGATCGGAAATAAAGAGCTCTGAGCTCGTTCCGTAGGGTAACGTCTGGCTGTCTCGTCAGAGACTGCAACAGATCAAACATTGAATTACACACACACACACACACACACACACACACACACACACACACACACACACACACACACACACACACACACACAATCGAGAGGCCCGGATTCAAGTCCCGAAAAGCGGCGAGGCAAATGGGCAAGCCTCTTAATGTGTGACCCCTGTTCACCTAGCAGTAAATAGGTATGGGACGTAACTTGAGGGGTTGTGGCCTCGCTTTCCCGGTGTGTGTTGTGTGTGATGTGGTCTCAGTCCTACCCGAAGATCGGTCTATGAGTTCTGAGCTCGCTCCGTAATGGGGAAGACTGGCTGGGTGACCAGCAGGCGACCGAGGTGAATTACACACACACACACACACACACACACACACACACACACACACCCGGTAGCTCAGTGGTTAGAGCGCTGGCTTCACAAACCAGAGGACTGGGGTTCGATTCCCCGGCCGGGTGGAGATATTTGGGTGTCTCTCCTTTCACGTGTAGCCCCTGTTCACCTAGCAGTGAGTAGGTACGGGATGTAAATCGAGGAGTTGTGACCTTGTTGTCCCGGTGTGTGGTGTGTGCCTGGTCTCAGGCCTATCCGAAGATCGGAAATAATGAGCTCTGAGCTCGTTCCATAGGGTAACGTCTGGCTGTCTCGTCAGAGACTGCAGCAGATCAAACAGTGAAACACACACACACACACACACACACACACACACACACACACACACACACACACACACACACACACACACACACGTAGATGTTAGGTGTCTTTCACCCCGTGAAATGTCATTGACCACAGTTTTCTGAATTTTTTACTTGTCATCTGTTAAATTACCACAGGATTACCCTTAAATGCCTTGTCAGTTGTGTATGAAAAGTCTTATGCTATATTACCGCCGTGTTAGGATGTCGAGGGCTGTGAGACTGTGGCTGATCTTCTTTACTCTGTAATAAGAACTACTTTTTTAAATTCGAAAGGTAATAAAAAATATATATCCATGTTTCTATTAATATTTGCCATCGATTATGTAAAAAATCTTAGTAAACCCCTTTTATTCATGTTTTCCTCTATTGATTACGCAGAACCGTTGCTAAACCCTCACTGGAATCACGAAACTATCCTTGGAGACCCTCAAATAACTCCCAATAAAAGACTACTACATGTAAGCGACTACTGTTACTGCTACTCTTTTGGGAGAAACAACTAATAAACCTTATCGTAAATTTGCATCTTTACCCTTCCCCTTGTGTGCAGAAAAACAAGGAAAAGAAAGGTGAAATGTTTAGAGGTATGGACCAGTATCGTATCTTGCGCTAGCCTGACACACTGGAAGGAGGTTATGTGTCATCCGTCAGCTTCTGGAGGAGCGGTGTGGGAGGGGAATCGAACTGGCAGCTCTTAAACACCAAGCGCATCAATACTCACTGCCTCAGCCACTTCAGCCTTCCTTTCCTTCCTTGCCTTCACTTCTGGTTCGTGTTGTTTGGACGCTGTGTTGGTGGTTTGCGTCTTATGTGGTTCGTTTTTGTGTATTTTTGTTATGTTTCCTTATTTCTTTTCTTTCTTTCTTTCTTTCTGTCTTTCTTTCTTTCTGTCTTTTCTTTCTACCTTTCTTTCTTTCATTCTTTCTTTCCTTTTTCTTTTATTCTTTCTATTTTACTTTCTGTCTTTCTTTTTTCTACCTTTCTTTCATTCTTATTTTCTGTCATTTTGTCTGTCTTTCTTTCCTTCCTTCCTTCCTTCCTTCCTTCCTTCCTTCCTTCCTTCCTTCCTTCCTTCCTTCCTTCCTTCCTTCCTTCCTTCCTTTCTTTCTTTTTTCTTTCTCTTTTTTCTTGTGTCTGTTTGTCTTTCTGTCTGCTCGTCTTTCTGCTCCTATCTAGTAACTATCTATCTACTTATCTACTTATTTATCTTTCTATTTATCTATCCATCTATGTATGTATTTATATATGTATGTATGTATTTGTGTATGTATGTATGTATGTATGTAAGTGTGTATGTATGTATGTAGTTATCCCTTTCAGTACTGGGACGTATTTTTACCACGAGTTTTGGATATGATTAGACGATTTCATTGACATTAGGAAGGGTCTATGGAGGTCTGAAGATTAATAGCCTAAGTAATCACTATTCTAATCCTCCACATGAGTTTCTGAAGCTGCATAAAATTACCAAATAGTAAAGAAAATAAATATGAAAATGCGTCATGGTACTGAAGAGGTTATGCATGTTTGTGTATGTATATTTTAAGCTATACTACACATTTTTCTCTTGTATTGGTCTTAGAGTGAACTATTTTTCTGGTGTTATTTTTCTCCTATTCATACACGAGTACACATTCCTTTCTTTTGCTGAGTTTCAAAACACGCTTGATTATTAATATTTCCCATTAATATTTTTCATCACAAGTAGACTCAAAGTTTCTTGATATATTTTCTTACGTCTATTTATTTTTTACATTTTATTTTATAAACGAATTAGAAGCAGAAGACATGATGTGACGTCACCTTTAGGAGAGAGAGAGAGAGAGAGAGAGAGAGAGAGAGAGAGAGAGAGAGAGAGAGAGAGACACCATCAAGTCAACCTTTCCTTTCCCTTCTGCCCCCCTTGTCTTCTTCGTACCACTCTTCTCTCCCTCTTTCCCGCACTCCCACTCCCTTCCGGGTCATGTGTAAGAAAGTAATAATTAATTGCAACTCAGAATTTGCCTGAAAAAACCTTCCCTGACGTTCACTAACATGAGGCAGCCATTTACCTTTTTTTCTCTTTTTTTTTTTCTTTGAAGTAGAAGGTCGAGATAGTGAAAATTTTCCTTACGTTTTTAATAGAAGATCGAAGTAGTGAAAATTTCCCGTACGTTTTTAATAAGAGGGGAAAAAAGAACTACTACTGTAATAGCTTGAAGGTAAGTAGTAGAGGTTTAGGTTGTGTTTACGTGCGTGTTTGTATTCGTGTGCTGATGTTCATTGGAAAAGTTCAGTGTGCTGGTAAGATTTTTTATTAATTTTTTTTTTCAGTCTAGGGTATTAATCATTTATGTTTAGTGTGTGAAGAGTCTCGTCACCCAGCGTGTGGAATCGTGCATGTTAAGCCAAGTGTTTTGTATCCATTCCCTAGTCAGTTGTGCCAAACCTAATAAGCTAAGTCCAATATTTCAGGTGCTATTAATCCAGTGCCTTACGTTGAATGTTCATTGTTTGGTGTGTTAGGCGCCGCGTGTTAGGTCTAATATGTTAAGGTTAGGCTGGACCGTCTCTCACCGTCACATGCTTACGACGTATGAAGTAAACACACAAGCAAGTATGTTGTTCATGGCCGTGTTTGGTGGCGTGGGTTTGGCTGGGTTACATGCAAACAGGCAGGCAGCGGCTACCCCTTAGTTACCACGCAACACTGGGGAGCTTCGATCAGTCCACCAAACGCAGCTTTTGTAGCCCTTCACTGGCGGTATTACGAGTCACATTCACCGCCTTACGACGCTCATTGATCGCCACAGGACCCAACAGCGTCTTAGCATGGCTGGCCGCAGGTATTTCCCCGAGTGGCGAAGTGGCGCACCTCGACCTAAACTTTGGCATTTTATCGGCTCACGTACCTCACCTGTTCCTGCCGCGTGTCGAGCCTCACTGTGCCCGGCTTATGAAGTCTCCCGAGAGGATTAGGTTTTGGGATATTGTCATTATGATTCTTTGCAATGGAGAAGAGATGGGGACTCGTGGTTTGCGTGTCGGCGTGAGACTGTGTAACGGCAGCCAGAGGGCAGCCAGAAATTAAAAAATTGGACGCTCCAAAATGGTTGCCATGTGGTGGAGACATCGGTTAGTGTGTACAGGTAAAAACACAGCATGAGACTTGGAGCAGCTGGCATTTGTTTGATACACTGGTATTCCGTGACGCCTTACACGTACTGACATACAAAGTATACACGAGTAATCACCTCTCTACTCTTTGTTTAATGCTGCTAAGTAAATAAATTAGTAACGAAAATAACCCAACAGGAAGTGAGTGGCATATAAGTTTTGAATTAAAATGGGTTAAATATTTCACTGCCATAAGACCGAGAGGACAGGGTAGTGTGTTACTCTCCTCCTCCAAACAAAGCCTCATAATGCAAAAATCGTGTGCGCATTTATTGTAAAAAACTTCGCAGAACAAAAAAAATAATAAAGATAACATATACAACAATGGCATGCATGTGAGACGTACAGTACGTAGTGAGGAGCACTTAGATGTCGGTAAATAAAATTCTGGCAACAAAATTGATGTTCCAGAAGCATTATAGTCACTGCTTAGAACAGCTTCGCGTCCCTCGCTCTTCGTGTCGAGGGGTTTTGCCCATGACTTCGGCGTCCCAAGAGAGCCATGAGAGGGATGTGGCGGTGGGGAGAGCCGGGGCGGGTGTGGTTGGGTGTGGCGGGCGGATCAAGGCGGAGAGCGTGTGGGTTGGCACGAGGCTGTATGCAATATAAAAAAGGAATGCAAGGATAAAGGTCAGGGTGGAGGTGAAAGGTCACTCCGCCAAAACACAGCGAGGAGAACATGACCCCGGAACATGTGAGGGAGAGAAAAGGGAGATGATGAAGGGACGATGGAGGGGAGGCCGCGAGGAGAGAAGGCAGGCGAGGAGGAAACTGTTGGCTACGATTAAGAGTCTAATTTGGAAACACAGCGAGATGAGCAGTGTGGGGGAAAGTGAAATGCGGCGATGTAGAGCACGGGAGGGTAGCGGAGTACAAGGAGAAGGGAAGAGGCTGGATATGGAGACTAGATCGAGAAAAAAGGAACGAAGGGAAAGAGAGGGAGGGATAGATGGAAGTGTGGAGGGTGATGTAGCTTAAGAATCAGTCCTCGCAGTTCTAAAGTCAGTAAATAAAACTCAGTTCACAGTGTGCTCGCTCGGTGGGTCTTTCCTCGCTCCGATCCTGCACGGGTGAAAAATTTCTCCGCATCATCAGGATTTCAGTGAATTTGGGAGTGAATTAAAGTGGCTGTGTCCTGAAAGTTCCTTCTCGCTTCACGTTCCCGTACGAAAAAGAATACAAGGAACACTTACACATTCCTCCAGTCACCTCGGTGAAAAAGAAGTGAGGAAAATGATGACGGATCGACTCAGTAACGTGTGATCAAGAGGTTAATTAATAAGGATGTATAGGTGTATTTGCCGCCTATTGACCGCCCTTTTGCCGCTGAAGGAGGCGCGTGATGGCAGGAGGTGGTGTGTGGTGCGTTAAATTATTCAGTAAGTGAAAATATTCCTGAGAAACCCGTGTGCCAGAGAGTGAGTGAGTGAGTGGGTGAGTGAGTGAGTGAGTGAGTGAGTGAGTGAATGAGTGAATGAGTGAATGAGTGTGTGTGTGTGTGTGTGTGTGTGTGTGTGTGTGTGTGTGTGTGTGTGTGTGTGTGTGTGTGTGTGTGTAAGAGCGTAGGCGTGTGTGTGAGCGTGTGAGCGAGCATGAAATAAAAAATTAAAGTAATGACACACACACACACACACACACACACACACACACACACACACACACACACACACACACACACACACACACACACACACACACACACACACACACACACACACACACACACACACCTTACTGCTCTCTTCACACTTTTTGTATTACAAACTCATAGTACATTTGGATGCAACCTTCTACTCCCTCTAGATTTTAGAAACTTGTGATTGGTGATTCTCTCTAGCAGGACGCACATGATTGGCTACTACCGGCAGCTTACTCGTCAACTTAAGTCTTCAGTACTGGGACGCATTTTTACCATGATTTTGGGGTGTGATTAAACGATTTTATTTACATTAGGAAGGGTCTATGCAGATCAGGAGATTAATAGCAACGGTCTTCACTATTTGAAATCCAAACATAAGTTTCTGAAGCTGTATGAATCACTAAATCACCGAACAGTAAGCAGAATGGATTTGAAAACGTGGCATGGTAATGAAGAGGTTAATATGAACGCAGTACAATTGACTACAGCACTGCGTCTTGCCCTGGCGTTTATTGTACGGAAACTATAGGCCTGACTTTAACGAAACAAGGTCAGCTATATAGAGACAGATTGACCACACAACCTATGGAACACACGAAGGCATTATACAAAACGTAAGAGAAAAAAATGTGTGCGTGAGTTGCATGTATACTTGTGTGTGTGTGTGTGTGTGTGTGTGTGTGTGTGTGTGTGTGTGTGTGTCACTGAACTGAAAACATATGTACAGAGATTTTACGTTATCCCTTTTATTTTCCTCTTTTTTTTAACATTGCAAAGACGAATCGACGCATTGGGAAGCTTTGGCGTGGCATTGAAAAAGTCCAACACAACAGCACTCAGTAACGAAAAATGCAGGAAAAAATAGCACCTTTTTAGAGCCTTGTCTTTTTTTTTTATCTCCCTGCTGAATAAAGAATGTATTTTTAGCACTATGTCTTTGGCTTCTTACTAACGTGCCTGAGAGAGAGGAAAAAGAATGAAAATAAAAGAAAAATAAACGTTAAAAGAATTACAAATATATACACGTTCCGGCAAAAAACTTAAAATGTATAGATAAATGTAACGATAATATAGAATGGAAAATAAAGAAAAATGACAGGAAAAGAATGATAAATTGTTGAAGAAATGGATCGAAGTAGTAAATAAAGTCGGAAGGATAGAAAATGATTATAGAAAAGGAAAAATAAAAGGTAAATAAAGGGTTGAAATGTAATACTGTCCCTCTTCATAAAAAAAAGGATAATGAGAAAGTTGAGTAGAAATTAATAAGGTGAACTGGATAAGGAAAAAAAAAGAGGAAAGACTTGAAGTTAATTAAGGGGATAAGGAATACTGGCAAGAAATTAATTAGAGGGAAATTGGATAAAGTTAGAAAGGAAAAGAAAAAAAAAAGATGAAAAATGGACACTGTGAAAGAAAATAAAATGTCGTTTCTATGGCAACGCGAAAAGTCCATGACCGGAAAAGGAAAGAAACGTAAACACACACACACACACACACACACACACACACACACACACACACACACACACACACACACACACACACATCAGTACTCAGGTAATGTAATACTAATTCCTACGTTTATCATCATCATCATCATCATCATCATCATCATCATCATCATTGTTTTGAGTGTTTGTTATGAATGTCCATGATGTCATCATCATCATCAGAAAAATCATCATCATCATGTTCATCATGTCATCATCATCATCATCATCATCATCATCATCATCATTGAGTGTGTGCTATGAAATGATGTCCAAGAAGAAAATAAATGCTGATGTGAAATGAAAATAAAAAAGTATGAAATTTATGTTCATGTCAGGTCACTATAAAAATAAATGAGTTCAGGTGGCATTTTTTTTTCCAGGTATTTGGTATAAAGAAAAAAAATAATAGTAACGTTTCTATCAGCAAATATTGTCATGGAGAAAGAAACACCCAATTATTTTTTTTCCATTCACGTTATTTAGGGCAACGTTTTGAAGAAGACTAAAGGAAACGACAGGATGAACAACGACACAGCAGGGACAACACAGCATCAATAAGAAAAATAAACGTTCAATTGTTTTTTTCCATTCGCATTATTTAGGGTAACGTTTTGAAGAAGAGTAAAGGAAACGATAGGATGAACAACGACACAGCAGGGACAACTAAGGTAAGCAACGAAAATTCAAAACGTCCAATTATTTTTATTCCATTCATAAGTAGGATGAAAAATAAGGTAACGAAAGGATGAACAACGAAACCTCATGGAAAAATAAATGTCCAATTATTTTTCCATTCACGTTATTTAGGGCAACGTTTTGAAGGAAAAAAAAATGAGTAAAGAAGGAAATTTTAAGGTAACGAAAGGATGGACAGCAAAACTTCATGGAAACATAAACGCCCAATTATTTTTCCAGTTCACGTTATTTAGGGTAACTCTGAAGGAAAAAAAAAGAGAAAAGAAGGAAATTTAGTGATATGATGAGTAGCTTGTTTCGGTTCCAATGTTGTTTTGTAATTGCATAGAAAAATAAATAAGGAAACCGTGACATTTATTACGACTCAGGAAGGAGAATATCAGTTTTAAAATAGAAACACATATTATAACATTCTCTACTTTGATTCTCACTTCAAGCGTCTATTGAGGGCACGAGATATAATACCTGGAAAAATAAATAAATAAAAAAAAGGCTGGAGAAATTAAAAATGCTTAAGAACAATTACTTAAACAAATATAAATAACAAATGAAAAACAGACAATACACCGACAAACAGACAAACAAGACCAGTGATAAACACCTAATACTAACTACAAAAGTAGTAATATCAAAAAATTAAACATCCTAAAAAATATATAAAAACACGTACAAAAATAGTGACAAATACCTAATAGTAACTACGAGTACAGATAAAATGACATAAAAAAATATCCTGAAAAAAAAAACACGCATAAAATCTAGATAAACACAGAAAACTGCCTTAATAACACCAAAACAGGATAAAAAATCACAAACACCATCAAAAAGCTTAGCAATGGCATGGGAAAATTGAGCGATATGTCTATAACTTCCTATACTTTTTTCTGAGTGCTTGAGGAGGCGCCGCCATTGGGTTTGGCGAGCGTGCGTGGGGGCGTGGCGCCATCTCTCAGCCTTAAGCACAGCAATACTCGCCTGTGCTGTGAGTTATCGGGAGGGAGAAAAAGTGACATCGAGCCTTTTGTTGGTGGTAGTGGTGGCAACCCGCAGATGTCCTTCTTCTTAGCGCGCACACACTCACACACAAACACACACAGAGAGAGAGAGAGAGAGAGAGAGAGAGAGAGAGAGAGAGAGAGAGAGAGAGAGAGAGAGAGAGAGAGATTGTGTGTGTATATGTATGTCTTAACAGCGTCTCTCTATGTATACATAGTTATTACACTTATATCAATCTCTTTATTATATTCATCTTCTTGCTTTCTCTCTTTCTCTCCTTCCCTCTTTCTTACCTTTTTTTTTCTTATTCTTTCTTGCCTTCCTTTCTTTTCTATTCCTTTCCTACTTTCTTCCTTCCAGTCTTCCTCCCTTCTTTGTTTGCTTTTTTTTCTTTCCTTCCTTCCTTCCTTCCTTCCTTCCTTCCTTCCTTCCTTCCTTCCTTCCTTCCTTCCTTCCTTCCTTCTTTTCCTTTTCTCTCCTTACCTTCTCAGATTAATTTTTTCCTTTCATTTATCCTTCCTTCCTTTCCTTCTTTCTTTCTCTCTTCACTTTCCTTTCCTCTCCTTTCCTTTCCTTTCCTGTCTTTTCTTCCGCTCCTTTCCACCTCCCTTCCCTTTACGTCACCGTCTCAGAATTGGGGCCCCCGTAAACATGTCGAAAAGCTGCACAGGATGGTGTGTGGCTCTGCAATATTGAGGCTCTTACGTATATTTATGCTTAACGATACGAAACGACGAGTGGCCGGGGCGAGCACACGTTTTTGGCCAAGATGGATGAGTGATGGTGTTACTCCGCTTATGGTGATGGCCCTGAGTGGTATTGGTGACGGTGAGAAGAAGGGAACACAAGGGGAAGGTGGCCTGGGGTAAAGGTAAGTGAACACATGAGGGGAACGGGTAGGAAGAGGTACCATTGCAACTGATAAACAGAAATTGCGTGACTTACTTCGATGTTCTTGGGTGGTGGTGGTAGTGGTGGTGGTGGTGGTGGTGGTGGTGGTGGTGCTTCCGTGTTAGTGGTGACCGTAGCAATTAGAAGAAGTTCGTCATGGTGCTTGGTGATAAATTACTTGTGTGTGTGTGTGTGTGTGTGTGTGTGTGTGTGTGTGTGTGTGTGTGTGTGTGTGTGTGTGTGTGTGTGTGTGTGTGTATACATCTCATTACTTTCCCAACATATAAACTCTCATAAAAAGATCTAACAGTCACCCTTATAGACAATACCTCACTTCATTC